>NW_022884666.1:0-26768 GCF_011952205.1 Bombus bifarius
AGTTCTTGGACCTGTCGATTTATTTCTTCTCGATGTATTGGTGGATATCGATACTGTTTAGTATTGATGGGTATATTATCCGTTGTAATTATCCTATGTTCCAGAACTTCGGTTGCTTCCAATGTATCTCCTGGAATATGAAACCTATCTTGATTATTACGAATCAATTTTCTAGCATTTTCCTTTTCTTCTTCGTTCAAATGTTCGAGTCGTAGTAACTCATTTATTTTATCGTATCTACTTTCCTCCGATCTTAGAACTGTATTGCACGCTGTCCTAGGAAGCGGGGGGGGGGGGGGATTTTCAAATTCTTTAATTACCATCGTTGGTGTTGTAAATACGTAATCTCTCGAAGTAGTATTTATTTCTCTTATGTAACCTTTTCCTTTATGATTCCTCACAACTGCATTACCAAAATAGATTCCCTTGTTCGGCTCGATTCTTGGAATAAATCCCTCTTTTATCTCTGGATTAGCGATATTAATCGAACACGTTATTGAACTTCGCTTCGGTATAATTATTTTTTCTTTAGTATCGAAGGGAATATAAATATTTCCCCACTTGATATGTTTTTCCTCATAATCTAAACGAGCTTTACAACCTGCAAAAAATTCGGATCCTAGGATTCCGTCTTGATCGATTAGCAATGAATCATCGACTACATGAAAAACAACCGGATGGCCCGCAACCTGTATTATCGTCTGCCCTAAGAAGACCAGGCTCGTTGCCGCAATTCCTCGCACTTCGATTGATTCCTTTTCGTCGATGATGGCTGAATCGAGTATAGCAGGTTTCTTGATAATGTTGATTTCCGATCCAGAGTCTAATAATAAACTCGTCTTAGTCTTTAGATCTGGGGAAACTATTCGTGCAGTTGGGGTCGTTGGGGAATCGTTAAATTTTATTGAAATAATTCGGAGAGGTCGCCTTCCGAATCTGAATTCAACTCCTGATGATTTTCCTTCGCCGGTTGCTTGTGCTTCACTCTTTTCCTTTTGCCTTGAGATTCTGGATTCTCTGTCTGTGACCTCGTTTGGTTGTGGGATGACCCCCCCACAATATTTAGTGGTTGTTCGTTCGATCTTATGGTCTGCATTGCGTTCGCTCTGTCTCTCGTTATGGGTGGTGGAGTCGATCTCGCGGGGGTGGCTGTCCTTGTTGTGTTTGTTGCCGTCGGCGCCGGTCGCCTGGTTGCCGCCTGTACTCTTGGGCGATTCGGCGTATCGTTCCTTCGTGGCTCGCCCCATTCTCCCGAAGGACGTGTTTGGTTTCCCGATGGTCTCGAAGCATAGGGTACGATTAATCCGGCATCTACTCGGGCTTTAAATTTGTGACAGTCTTTCACTAGATGCCCGGGTTTTTTGCAATAGTTACACGTGATATTTTGTCTTGTAGAATTCAAAAAATTCTGCGATGGAGGTAGCGATCTTCGATCTTGGCGGTTGTTTCTGATATTGTTGTTAGTGTTCGAAGGATGTGCGTTGTCGCGTCTGTAATAGTTCGAGGGTGTCGGTCGTTGGGGTTAGGTTGGGGTTACTAATTTATATCTATATTATTACTAATTTATATTTAAATTAAATAAAGAGAAAGATGAACTTGTTTAATTTAAATAGCTTATACATTTAGAGAATAATATTGAAAATATTAGGGAAATTTAAAAAATTTTTTAATATTAAAAAAAAATATTTAAAAATATTAATATGTATGTCGGATTAGCACTGGGAGTAGGGTTGTGGGCGTCAAATGAATCTTCACGGGAATTAACCATTGGTACGGTACACGCAGGTGTAGTTTATTATAATAATAGAGTTATTACAGTCTTGACAATTGATCACGACAATTGGCACTCGCGACACTAGTGACGATGGTCTCAGGCCCGACAACGAATCCGCGGCCAACGGGATCACAAAAGAACGTGTCGGAGATGAAAGGAAAACCGGAGCCTTCCCTTTGCAATTTTGCGAGAGTCTTCTGGTGCTTTAGCCTGGATTTTGTCATAGCTGTAATTAAGCAATTGTTGTCATTTGTAATTGTTCGATATATGTGATGGCGAGGGTGGGTTCGAGGTGGCAGCTGGTCGCCGAGCGTAGCCGCGGTCACGGGATAAACGTTTTGCCTGACGAAGGTGTGGATCGGTTGTATTGTTCTCCCTAGAAATCACATAGAATTGTACTTTGGAGATGTCGATATAATGGGACACACGTTGTATTAGGAATCAGACTCCAGACAGAGGCTGCCTAGCAACGACGTTTGGATCTTTCTCGATGCTTCCAAAGAGTATACAACAAATTCTTGGCAGAGTCTGCCTAGCAGCGGCGATTGGAAGCTTCTCGATGCCTCCAGCGAGCATATAACGAACAAAATGCAGTCGTACAGCGAAAAAGATTTTCATCAGATATTCATTCGTGTGATCGCCTTGGAAAGTGATACATCGAGCAATTTACCGAGTGCCTCAGCAATCGTATTTTTTTTTGTGTTTAAATTATTCTACGCATAGTAAAGAGTTATCCCGTTGACCGTGGATTCGTTTGGAATCATTAGTTAAACTTATCATTTGTTAATCTTATCATTTGTTAATCTTATCATTCATTAAACTCAATACTCATAATATTTTGTAAAATCTTGTATATTCGCGTAAATATAATCTCTGTTTCATAAAACGATGGCTAATTCAAACGAAGAATCGTTACACGCCTTAAATTCTAATGTTAACCCGACATATACATATATATATATATATATATATATATATATATATATATATATATATACATGTATATATATATACATATATACATATATACATATATATATATGTATATATATATAAATAATATAATAATAAATCAAACTTGCTCGAGCCTGCTTGAATCTCTGTATCATTGTATCATAATGTGAGAACTTTCACAAGCCTAAATCTTGGCAGTCTGACGATCGAGAATATTGCTATCGGAAGAATCGCTCTCATCCGTAAACAAGATATTTCCAAGGATTGCGTTATAATTTTCTTTGCGGCTAACCATCGAATATTCGTCAAACGACATAATTTCGCACACGGCGAACCTTATAACGTACACCTTTTTGGCGTATTATTTTTCCCACTTTTTTTTTTTTTATTAACGTGGAGGAAATCCGCACGGACACCAGGTCGCTTCTGGGAAAAAGCGGCGTGGTAGTGGCAGACGCCAACGGACTAAAACCTCCACGATGACCGTCCCGGCAGCGATCTAGAGGGGCCCGGGAACTGGTGTGAGGGATACACCCCCTCCGCGCTCAATACACCCCCTAATGGAGCGATATGCGGCCACGTTACACCGCGCCTCGTCGCCGGAGCCGCCGTGCCGGTTCCCCTGCCGGGCAGATTTGCGACGGACCTAGCGCACCTCACCGAAGCGCTTCCATGGCCTCTGCCGCGCCCTCGCCGGTCAATTCTCTCAGGGTGAGAGTATTATTTTTCCCACTGCTGCGTGTGAAACCCCTATTGGACAAACTGTTCTTTGCAATACATCGATGGATAAATACGCGCACAAACACGCAATACGTGCAATAGAATGCTCGAGGTCAATTTTGTGATCCTCTTTTTCAACAGATCTTCGCAAATCCGAAGGTGTAGAATTACCTCCCAAAGACATAAGATGACAACAAACACTTTCTTGACACACTGTATAACATTGAGGTATCCAGTTTTGCCACATACAATTTTGTCATTGTCACGTTTGACTTTGTTCATTGTAAAGTCAAATTTGCACACTCCATCTGTGAAATAGTACGAAGAAATCATAGTGACTTGTATTCCTTATGATATCATGATGCCACATAATATATAATACAATACAATAATTCGCGAACAGATCACTCGTTAATTGCTTTTAAAAGAATTACCACGGAAGCTTCCTAACACGCTACCCGGGGGCCAGGGATTTATTTCGTCGATAAGTTAGGTTATTAAACTTATGTTCTTTCATTGAAGACATCGATGGACGCTGTGTTCCAGAAATAGCCAATCACACTTGGCGAAGCATAATAGTAATTTACAATAACAAATACTTAAGAATGCCTAATTTTGTTAAACATAGGGTTCAATTTACAATTATGTAAATATTACTTCTTGAAAGTAACTTCTTAATCAATTTTAACAAATTTTGTAAAATCATGTAATAAATCTTTTTATTTATCGGAATAGTTAATACACAAATAAACACTGTACATATGTCGTGACAGAAATAAAGAGAGAATTCATATTTCTAGAACAGTCATATTTATGATAACATAAAAGCTACCATATATACAATAATATAATTTCGCATGCGAAAACATTTCTTTCGTTTCCATAAATCCCATGATATTCAATTTTTATCGTTGTAATCTGTGTTATTGTTTATACGTCTGTATTTATCTCTGAAAATTCTCGCTATTCAAATGAATATGAACAGAACGAAATGATGAAACCACATTGTAGCAATAACAATGCGATAGAATAACAGTTTTATATTGTGAATAGAAATAGTAACATGGTGCAAAAATGAGTAAATATACGAATTAAATTTGCTCTTAATCAACAAAACTAATTACTTATTCCAATGGTTGGCTTTGGCAAACTGATTCGACTAAGCAATTGATTACCTAATGAATCACAACAGCATAGAAATATTAGTTTGACGTCAGTAATTTCTGCACATGATTAATACATATTTGGTCAGACAAACATAACATGGCTGTGTGACTGCAAATGAAAGGTTCTATTATTTCTGTTCAATATCTCGCGTATTATATATTAGTATATAATTGTAATTACGTAGTAATACAAATGGGAATAAAATATTTGGAATTCTCCATCTTCGAAGAAAGATACCAAATTGGAAAATTGTATTTCTAATGATTTGTACCAATTTATATTTTTAACGAACGTATATACGTGTCAGTATCAATGGTATACTTTAATAACGTGTGACACGTAAGGGTAGAAGTGTTAAAAATATCTGTAGACTACTTTGTTTTAGAATAATAAAATAAGAATTAAAATATTTAATTTTTTGATTCGTCAAATTTAAATTTATTGTTACTCGTATCGATTCACAAAATCATAAAGGTATGTTTTGTCAATTCCACAGGATATACACCATGATAACATATTTCAAATAATTCGTCAATAAATTATTATTACAATCAATTTTTAATTAAGTAGTAGATAACAAAAAAATATGGAATACAATTTTTTCACACAACGCATTGTTTGAGAGAAAAATAATAAGCCAATTGCCAACCGAACATGTTCAAACTGTATTTTTTTCAAAACGGGACCTTAAGCTAAAAAGCTTTATTTCACATATTCGACTTGTTCTTGTATGTGGTATCAGCACCTAGTCGGATGCCCGCGTTATGCAGGACACCCTGATGGCGTTGAACGCAACGATTCAAATTGAACTGAAAAGTCGTTATGTTTTTAGAGGATTTGTAAGAATGATTAATAGATATGATTGTATGTACAATTTTGTAGAGTACAATTAGATTTGTAAGTACAATTTTAACAAGCTGTCTTAACAAGATCTTTATGAACACATCATACATCAAATATGATACATGCAAAGTATGTATAACATTTAAGATACATGTATGTATGTATAGTGGAAAACAAAACTGTTCGTACAGTTGGAATGTAAAAATAAAAAGAGCAATATTTCCTACATTATTCAAATATATGTAATTGTACACCATAAGAGACATTTATATAAATAATGTAATTGTATAATAAATACACACAAAACATTGACATTATTTATTGTTAGGGAAAATTGTCGTTTGTAATGATCGAGTTTATTTTATTGACCAGTGACTCATCGGCTTATTTTATTTTTGCCGAGCACCCGCGTTTTTGTGTCTTGGCGGCAAACTCGACCTACCCAGTTTTTGCTTTACCTTGGTCTAGGCTTTAGAACACAGACTTACTCACACAAGAGCGACATACATTGTTATTTATTTAATATTAGTAATAATTATATAAATTAAAAATAAATTTTTAAAAAGATTTTTTAATAAAAATTTGAATAATTTATATTTAATAATAGATATAAAATTTATTCTTATTTAATATATATGTATATAAATATAATTTTAATAAAATTATTTAATAAATAATTTAAATTATCATATTATTATTATTATTATTTGAAATAAGTTTATTTAGATTAATAAAATATTAATTATGTTTAATTTGTAAAATTAAAATTTTTATTTTTAAAATTATATTTTAATATATTATAAATATTATATTTATTAATAATACATATATGTAATATCGTGATGTAATATGTTCACAAAAAGTGGACAATAGAGATGTTAATCAGACAGAAAAGACGATTGTGGCTTAACTTGAACTATTCACACCAAACGTACAGAAAGCAGCGCAATCCACACTCTCTCGGCAACGCCACTCGCAACCTCCGTCTCCGCTCGACTCGCACTCGGCTCCTCGACTCGCACTCTCGTTCTCGACTCGCACTCTGCTTTTCGACTCGCGCTCTGTTTCTCGACTCGCACTCTGCTTTTCGACTCGCGCTCTGTTTCTCGACTGACACTCTCTGGCCGTTGTCGCATTCTGTTGTCCTTTTCCTAGGCCCACCGCACACTTGTTCTGCAGACGCTCGTAGCCAGGGTCACGTAGGTCTTTTCCACGAAACTATGCACTTGAAAAGACCGATGACACATTGATGGGCCCGACGGCGCCTCGGCTCTCGCGACATTGTTCATAGTTCGCCCGATATTTCCCAGGCCTTTCGTCCACGATACTACATATATAATATAATTATATATATATAATTTATTTAAATATATTTACATTTAATAAAATTTTAATTAAAAATTATATCATGTATATATATATGTATATTAAATATATTAATTATATAAAAATTTTTTTAAACTTATCGATAGGGTATGAACCTATAAGCTTAATTTTAGCTTATATATATATATATTTTTTTTTAAATTAAAATTAAATTTGCTTAGTTAATAATATAATAATTAAATTGCATTTAATAGTAATTTAAATAAGATATATTTGATTTTTATTTAATAATTATGTTTGCAGAGGATTATGTTTTAGAGGATTATGTTTTCAGAGGACTTGTGTGTAGAGGATGGTTGATCGTGAGATTTATTAGACAAGATTGCTCGTTGTTGAAACCTTCAAGTATATTTTCAAATGATTAAATAAATAATTATAGATAATGTTCGCAAAGACGGTAGATACTCGTAGATACTGATCCATAACTCTCGTGAACTCTTTACGATTGCGTCCGTTTAAACTGGTGTAGTATAAACAGGTCGGGGGAGAGTCGGAGAATTCAAATTCGTCTTTGTTCGACGGTTCGACGGTAACGTAACGGCGACATTGTTTTGCCCGGAGTTTATTTATTAATATATTATGTATGTCCTAACGATCTTGATACTCCGAAGCAAAAAAACAACAACATGATTTGAAATGTTCTCTAGCTCATGTACCGCTGCGTGTACTTTCAAGGAGCAAAACCGGCACAGTTCCGCTTGTGACGCGAACGGAGATTATCGTTTCACTTTCTTTAACGCATTTTTGCCATTGAAAGACACTAATTTCTGTGACTTGCTTTATCTCTGTTATAAATCTCTCTTTATATTTAAAATTTTATAGTTTTTGTGCAAACGTAAAACGTAAGTAAATATTAATAAATATTATAATAATATAATATAATGCTATATAATAATATTAATAAATACTTTGCTATTTACTTATTTTATTTCCATTAAAGTGTATTGTATTTTTCATTGCATTACTTTCATTTTTATTTAGTGTAATAATAAACGCATACGTTAATATTCATTGGCATTAGTGTAATTGTAAGCTTCACTGTAAATTTAATAAAATTTATAAGAACGGAATTGTTAAAAGGGTATATATGTGTAATTAAACTAGATTCTATTCTCAATGTTACTTCATTATTTTATTATTGTTTCATATATATATATATATTTTTTTAATTTACATGTGCTTCTAAGTTAATAGAACTAAACACATGTGTATGTATTAATTGCTATATACGTCATAATTTCAACCATAATATTAAATTATGGTATGTATTATTAAAAAGTATAGTTTAATGTATATATTAAATACATATCATTTATTCGTAGATTTTAAATATGGATACTGGATCAAAGAAGGAGATTAATGAAATGATTACCAAATCAGTCCCTGGCCCTTCAACTACAAAGAGGCCGAAAGTTTTGAAGGAAAAAGGTTGTCGCCGTAAAGAGACTATCCCAGAAAATGATATTATCAATACTGATAATACAGTAACAGATTCAGCAGTACATGATAAAACAGAAAATAAAGATGTAAAAACTGGGGATGTGCTGGAAACAACAATTGACCGAACAAAAAGAAAGGCTGCAATAAAAGCTGCAATTAATATTAAAAAGCAGCAGTCAACGTCACTTGTTACAAAATTACGAAGGCTATCTCTTGATGATGACAGTAATGTAAATGTTTGTGTCATATTATGATGAAATTTAATACTTTTAATCTTATGTTACTAATCTTATCTTATCTTATGTTACTAATCAATACTAACCCTTATATGTAGTACCCAATAATGTTTGATATCGGTTAATTAATACGTCAAAATCTAATTGCTTATATAATTGTATGTACATTGTGTATATAAATACTACTATAACGTTGTTAAATATATTCTAAATTTTTAGAGGAAACGTGGAGGCCGACCTAAAAAAAAGGAAAGTGCTAGAAGTAGTTCAGATGAAAAAAACACAAAAGGTCCTACAAAACATAGTAAAACAAAAAAGAATGTTTTAAGCGAAACAATTTCAAAAGAAGATGCAATACAGCCAGAAAGGATTGAACCATTAAAGTCTTCAATGACAACAAGAGATAGTAATATAAAGAGAACTTTTTCACGGAGTGAAAACACGAAGGGTAAATATTCTAATATTATTGATGATACAGTAATTCCATCAGCAAGAAATGATATTGAAGATCCTTCAATGTGCGAGGATGCACTTGAGAAATTTACTCCTCTTATGAATTCCACGATGGACATCAATTCTACTTATACGCAGAAGATGATGGACGCTACCGCAATTGTAGAACCTTTATCACCAATAAAATCAAACGAAACGGTAGTAATTAATAGAAACTTGGCTAGTAGTACAGGAAAAAATAATGAACCTAAATTTACATCACGGTCGCCAATAACTCTGCAGGAGGAGGTTCAGCAGCTGAATCAAGCGATTGGACTCACCGAGTTCGAAGAATTATTCGCAGAAGATGAGCCATCCCGTGAAAGGGAAATGTCTAATAGAAACATGACGAAACAGGACATTCAAAATGAAATGAAGAAAAATGTGCCCGTAAGAAGGAGAATCGAGGCCTTTGAAAAAGAAAAAATTTCAGAAAAAGCCATTGTTCAAAAACTGGCACGAAGATCTGTCGAAAAAGCAAAAAAAATCTTATTAGCGAAACAAAAGAAGGAGACTCGGATGATGACATTGCAGGTAACATTACAAACAGTATCAAAGTATTCTTCTGTTATAAAAACACAAGCTATTATTCATTCGATATTTTATCCAAAATATAGCTCCAAACAGTAAGATCCACCTGACGACCTGACGACGACACATCGGACGATGAAGCCAGACCAAGTCGTACAATTCCACATTAGGCGCAATGTAAGTGTTGTTTTACTTAATGAGTTAATAAACATTATAATGCATGGAGTACTGGAATTTTTATCAATTTTAGCGTACATACGCGAAAATGAACTTGCAATGCAACGATAAATTCCGAAGAAAGCAGTCTATAAATTCTTTGATAGAAGAATGTGCACACCAGATTTAACTGAAATGTTTGAAAATATAGATAGGAGTAGATTACAACGCACGTCCAGTGCAATATGGAAGACACCACCGCGTTATTCCATGATGGAAAACGAATAGAAGTTATAATTTGTTAAACTGAATGTTGTTGATTTCAAATTGTGCCTTAGAGCAGGAATACTTGCCATACCTTGCGTGTAATATAAAAATGATGTTACATTGCAACTATCGTTAAAAGATGTATGTGTTCTTAAAATATACCAATGAACGTAAGACTATTTCACTTTTTATACTTTAGAATGATCATAGGCATATATTACTTTTATTATACTAATCAAATTTTACCATTTTTTCGTATTTATATGTATCTTCTTAAGAATTAATAAATAAACCAATTAATAAATAATTGTTTTGGTACGACTTTTTAATGAGAAGTAAATTTTATTAGATTTGCCTTATTATCACTGTTGTGTAATAATTCGCGAGATACTCTATGCTTAGCTACGCTAAGCGAGATACGCTAATATACTCTATACTCTATGCTTTATACCGTTCTTTTGCCCGCTAGTTACCTTGTACGCGAACTTTTTATCGCTAGTGGATTGTAAAAAGCTCGAAGCGGCGGTACCAAAACATAGTTATCTTCTATTAGCAAATAAAATTCTATTTTTGATGAAATTTAGTAAAAAATATTAAAGTATCCGAGGAACAATTTCTTTTGCCTGCAAAAGTCTGCCTAGTATCGGCGTTTGGATCTTTCTCGATGTTTCCAAAGAGTATACAACAAACTTTTGACAGAAATTGCCTAGCAACAACGATTGGAACCTTCTCGATGTCTCCAGCGAGCATATAACAAACAAATGCAGTCGTATAGCGAAAAAGATTTTCATCAGATATTCATTCGTGTGTTCGCCTTGGAAAGTGATACATCGAGCAATATAGTCGTTATTTTTTAGCTTTGCCTCTATTTGATCTTCATCTTATCTGCTTACGCGCTTAATAATAGAACTAGGTTTGGTCTACGTAAAAAGTAACTTCTTTTTATTAAGACTCATATTTATTAAGATTTAATAAGATACAATTTATTAAGATACATGTAACGAAAGGCAGGAAGTAGTAACATTTTACGTGAATTTGCATGGATCGAATATGCTGATGTGCTTACGAATAAGAGAGTATTGATCGATAATTATTAAAGCCAATTGTTTGTGACATGGGAATAAGCAAAAGTCATTTTTAAGTTTAAAGATCTTTAGTTTAGTATTGAAATGTGTTTAATGTATTTTAGCAAAAGTAGATAAAATAGGAATATTAAAAAGTTGTGTTTGGAAGACAAAATTTGACAAAAATGATGCATATACAAATGCTATCTGTGGTCATTAATATATTTTTTCGTTATCGACAGAACATTTTCCCTTGATTTTATTGACATACTGGATTAATCACTTCTTTAAGTTACTCGTTCTTGAAACAACATCAAAATCGTATATTGTTTCGTGCTAAAAAATCTACTAAATCCATTGACAGTGAAACGATATTTCGTATACGGTTCTTACAAGAATTATTATTATTTAAGACTTAGGAAAACGTATATACAGTAGCCACGCACACTGTGCGTATTTCTGGCGCGCGTTTCCGTTCAGTGACAGTACTTCGGCGGACTGGATTGCCGAAGCGAAAGGGTTAAAAAAATACGATAAAATCACATGTAGCTCTCTATTTGTCTAGTCGCTTTTGTAGCAATATCACTATGTCCTCTGACATACTTGAGGTTTCTTACAATTCACAAATTAAATGAACAACTGTGCAAGCGAAATCGCTGCTGTAGAATCCCCGCTTCTGTAGAATCAGTCGTATGGATTTCAAAATTTAGTGTGTCGCCGGGATTAGCGTTATCCAAAGTACGCCACAGGAATAGAACATAAAGATATTTCTCAAAATTTGTTATTGCTGGTATGATATTGCTGAAATACAAGGCTGCAGTTTCGTAATGTCGTCAAAACATTCAGTTCTTTTTTGGTCAGTCACTTTTCGCGTGCTTTGTATTGCTCTGTCGAATTTGAAAGTTTCTATTACGATAGCGGATGGTGCGAAAGACGCAAGTTTCTAGTATTTTAGAGATGTCTGAACGTCAGCTGCGTGATTATGTAACAAAAAATGGAGATATCCACTGAAATATTTTAACACGCAAGAGATTTCATGTTAAGACAATACACGCAAAGTAAATACACACGAATATAATAGTATATCCCTTTCGATGTCATTCGATTTTTGTATCATTCATTTTTTCCCCGATATATTTGAGCGATTCGAGATAAACAGGATACACTTCTAAACAATTTCTCTCAAAAGTGGCAGGAATTAATATTTTTTTATTCTGAAAACAAATAACTCTGGAAATATTGAAAATGTAAAAGAATAGGAAGCTTAAAATCCGTTCACTTGTCGATGCAATGAGCAGAACAATACATATTTGCGATAATAAGAAGAATATCTCTAATGATACTTTTAATACATCAAAAGGCAAATACTATAAAAAGATTCGACGCGCTCTTTGAATACAGCTACTATCAAGATGTATAAACATTAGAACACATAATTAGCCTAGATCGTGTCGAAGTAGTAAGTACGTATGTACTTTTGACGAATTTTTAAATTCAAAATTCTTTTGAAATCACGTTTAAAATACAGTTATTCTTAGAATATGATTTAAAATATAATCTTCTTTTTACTTTTTGCGTAATTTATTACGCAAATCATTACTAAAGAAAGTTACTTTCCAGTTGTGTTACAAAGTAATCCACTTTGTATACAGGTATGTAATAAATTGCCAGAAACTTTGATGAGAACGAACTTTTTATTAAAAAAAGTGACATCTTTCATGTATGATTTCCTCTTCAATCTAATATTTGCTTGGTAGTAGTATATCAAATATTTTTGAGCTAAAAGTAAGTAATAAATATTCGGTAGGTTTATATGCGGAATGCATAAATTGCATATGCATATAATTGTTATGAATATTGAAAGTATTACATTTTTCTGTCTAAATCGTTTCGGTTCAATTTGGAAAATCTTATTCTGCGTGTGCAATTAATACCAGCAGCATGTCAACTCTAAAGTTTCATATCACGAAAAGAGTTTATGCAAAAGACGAATAAGAGTTAAGTTTGACATCGAGTAAAGAAAACCCAATTTGAAATTGATCTAACAGTGTTTTTCTAAATTATTTCTAGGTATTGTTCAATTTGTTCTTTTCTCAATATTGTTGGATTTAATTATCGCAGCGTCATATTTACGCTAATATCTGCTTTTTAAGCATAATTTTAATATATAATAACATGATCTATAACTCTTTACAATTTATATTTTATCATGGCATATGTTTTATAATATTCTCCGGCTTCTTGTAATTTTTATTCATACCTATTCCACGTGTATCATGTTCTCTTTATTAACTTGAAACGTTTTACACGCACAGGTGTACGCGAGTACTATCAATTACACGTACATACAGAACTTCCTCAAGCTAATATTATCAACTCTAGAGCTATTAATAAATGTTCATAAAGGGGATACTTCTTCACGACATGTAGTTTAATAGTTTATTAACACATTGACTGCCACGCGTGTTTTCAAAAAAAACTGCGTCAGGCCACGCGTACAGCAGTACCGAGCGTTTTCTGCTAGGTGCTCCCCATCGATGTTTTAGTAATACGAGTCGCTCAAGTGGTGATCTCAAGAATGATCTTTCGTTTCATTTGTTCGCAACATTAAAACCACTATCTATCGTTGAATATAATGAAGGAAAGTGTGGTATAGATTATTCCGATCAAATGGTTTCTTATGCCACCACAATTAGAAAAGGAATCAAATGGTACAGAAAACTTGGCATTCAATTCCTTCTGGGAATTTCTGTTGTAAACGCTTTGACGGTTTACAAAATTGCAACAAGGAAAAATATAAATATTGGAATATTGTTATTCTATAAATTTATTATTATTATGTTATTTTTATTTATTATTATATTATTTTTTTATTATTATTATATTATATTATTATTATTATTTATTATTATATACTGTTATTTTATAAATTCAGAAAGATAGTTATATCCACTGTATATACTACGTACATATATGTATAAAATATATGATTTTTTAGGAATATCTCTCTACTTTAAACTGTTACTAGCAAAGATACTTTGCAAGTAGCATTCTTATATGTTGGATTACAAGCTATTTTAATTAGCCTTATAGTGAATATACTGTACAATATTTGTAATTTTAGCGAATGTTGTGATACTGTTCTGTAGGAGTACCAAAACATAGTTATCTTCTATTAGCAAATAAAACTTTATTTTTGATGAAATTTAGTAAAAAATATTAAAGTATCCGAGGAACAATTTCTTTTGCCTGCAAAAGTCACTTTGAGCCGGTGAAATCGAATCCTCAAGATTTTGATTAACTTGTGATGATCCGAGATACAGTAAAACTTTGCATCGCTCTATTGAAAAATATTGGTGCGCTAGGAATAAATCTCGAGTAAATAATGAGTTTACTATGTTAAAGATAAAACGTGTAACAGGCATTACATGTAAGAAATACAATGCGGGCAAAATAACAGTTCACTTAACATTTCTGTTAATTTCTAAATACATAGGATTTTTCTCCAGATATTAGCGCTTTTATTGGAACAAACAAATGAAAATGAACAATTCCGTGTAACATATTTCGGAGCCATATTGATCTGATATGTCAAACATATACATTGATATTTCGAAAATTAAAAATTATTTTCTAGAGTTGACATGTTGTTTTTCAGGTAAGTAAAATTTTTTTAATGTATACTATAACTAATTTATTAAGTGTAATTACCAGTTATTTGCCCCACTTTTATAATTTCCTTTGTATATTATATACATTATAATCTAAAACGTAACGTAAAACTCGAAGCATAGGGTCTGCGTGTGGCGAGCCACGGGACAGAAACCGTTGGAATGTTTACTGTCGCGTGTCGCCACGAATATTTCTTTTAAGGAGAGCTATAGAATTACTCCATACCTTTGTTAGGCAAAGCGTTCATCCTGTGACCGCGGCTACGTTCGGCAACTGACTGTCGCCTCGAGCCCAAGCTCACTATCACCAATCTCGAACAATTACAATCGGATTGAATAACTACAATTGTTCAGTTACAGCTATAGTAGACTCTAGGTTACAATGTTGCGGGATTATCCAAAATTCCAAAGGCTCCGGTGTTCTTTCATCTCCGACATATTTATGTGACACAGGTATATTCGTGTCGATACTTGTCTATTTCTACCGAATATTAATATACATATTTATAAGTACCACGAGTATATTCTCAAATGTACATGTTTCAACTAACTATTAAAAAACTAATTATTATAATCGCGATGTGCGAGAAGACCTATCCTGAACTAATAAATAAAGATTTGAGAAAAATGTTACTACTCACGAGTTTAAAAAATATCCGCGGTCATTATGCTCGCAAAAAGTTCTACGTAATACAACCCCACGCCGATTCGCATCTTTCCATCCTATCACACGATTGAGTGACCGGAGGAACAGAAATGCATGCGACTCACCGTTAGGAGGAACAGAGGAACAGAAGCGTTACGCCATCGAACTGCCGTGCTATCCCAGCAGAACAAAACACGATGAATGACTGCTGATTATTTGGAAAGCTGGAGATAATGAAAAATGCAAGTTTATTGAATTTGTAACTTTGCTAATAATAAAGATTGAAATGCTAATAAACTTCGATAAGTACAAAAACTGAAACTCTGATATGAAAGTTTAAAATCTAGAATAATTCCTGAAATATGTTAGTTATTTGTTTTACACTTCGATATTAAGACTTTAACTAACACTCTTTTTATTTTAATAGAAGAATAACCCGAGAAGATCCTAACCTCCCAAGTTTTTAATCAAATTGTATTCCCTAATTAATAGCGTTCAAAGCAAAATATACAAAATATACAAAATATACAAAATATACAAAATATACAAAATATACAGAATAGACATAATTAAAGTACGATATGTAAAGATACTTACGTTCTTGGCTTCTGAGCCACTGTTAGAACATTCCCAAAGAAGACGGAAAAGTTGAAGCTGTGATATGTCTACAACAAAACATAAGATATCGTTTATATCGTTAATACATAATGTTACGTCCGGTGACTCTGTACACAAACCAGGCCCCAATCCGCGGGCAACATGACAGCCAGTTGTCTACGCATCGTTACTGCGTACCCTCAATAGTCTTCAGGACCCACCATAAATCTTGGCATTTTCATAGTTCTTTTATTTCAAGTGTTCCTGAAATTTATTGTCTACTACGGAATGATACGGGAAAGTTGGTTTTTCTCACGTTCGGTGTCTCCGGCTAGCAACTTTCTCTCCGGGGCGGTTGGAACATTTCCTTGCCCACCAACCTTTTTCTCATCCAATCAGAAGCAATGACTATTGCCCTCACTTTCCTAGTCAATACTGTCATCTACAAATCCGATGGTCCCGTGCGCTAGACACACCCATCGCTAGCCTTCCTCCGCCATAGTGTCACGACCGGCATACTTCAAATCCGACGGACTGACGATAGAGATAGAGATAAAGATGTGGCGGCACTCGGCGACAATGTATATCGCTGAAGTGCCTAATGAACCATCAACATCCCAACGGTCCTTCCACCGAAGGTTCTAGAAGAAAGAGCACGTGGCAACGATCGCGGACGCCTAGCAAATGCATGGACGGTAGGGATGTTGAGGGATGACAAAAGAAAGTAATCGAATCCGATTGAAAGTAAAATCGTAAGAGTCAGTCTTAGAAAGTCACGTCTAGAGTTCGGAAGTAGATTGTAAAGTGTATTGATGTTAGAAAAAAAATAAAGTTTTCTTTTTTTATTTTTTTACCTCAAATTCCTTTTTTATTTTGTTATTTTACGTGACAATAGCATCGTCACCGAACTTTACTGATTTTCCATCTTTAGAACAGTCGACATCTCTTGACCGGGTTTCCACCCTTAGATCAGTCACCTACTTCACTTATCTATACGCACCAGCTCAACTATCTTCTCTACAAAATTGTTGGAATAAAGTGCGAATTGTAAACCGTTATCTCAGTGTAATACTTCATATAACCACCTCTATTGTCCTAACCGAAATAGGGAATCGATCATTTCATTTGCGAGAATCATACCACGAATGTTCGTTATTAGAACACGAAACATAGTTAACACACAACGGTCGCGTGTTATAAATATCCGAAAATATTTCCAAGAATTCAAAAGTTCACAACTAAAAGAATGCTTAAAGAATGCTAGAGAAACGCGCGCGAAGCCTTGCTTTGAAGTATTTCAGTCTATTTGCGCGCCACCTCTATGAAAAAGACACAAGTTACAAAGTTGCAATATATGACGGAAACTATAGCAAATTCACGTAATATAGAAAAATAATTTGAATTCGATATACCAATACCTAGTGTGTTACAATACCTATAGAAATAGTTAAAGCTGTTATTGTTAAGATTTCTATGTTTCAAACTGTCTACACGAAGCTATCGTTAAATTATCAAGGATTCTACATTATGAATTACATTGAAACAATAAAATAATTTGTTACAAGTTCGTTTGAAATAAGAGAATGATTTCATATATTTGAATGAAAAAAAGTGATTTGTTTAATCGTATTTACTTTCATTTTAATATTCCAAATAATTACGAAACGATCTATTATGAAATATGTATCAAGTATATTTTAAAGTAGACATAAATTGTATATCAAATGTTACCCATGCTCGAATAAAAAGGCAATAGAACCGTTCATACACAGCTGTCTTAGTTAAAATAAATTAAACGTTACCAGATTTCCATGAAAATTCATCAGACTGATCGTTGATCGTCGTTGCGTCCATATATTAATATTCCTGTTACTTCTATATTATCCCCGCCATCGATCGATAACCTGCACAAAAACAAACTAGAAATGTATAAAATAATTACATGAAAATACGATCAAACGATCAATAACGATTTTATTACGAAAGCTTACGATACAAGCTACCGGTAACAGTATCATTTTGTAACTAGACGATTAAAGAGAGATACAAACAAAAAATTTCAGAAAACCACCTAATTTCATTATCTGAATGTTCGACAAATCGTTAAATAAACGTGGATTGATTAAACGATATTAATAACGAGATATAAACGATAGTAAAAAATATAGTAATGACAGTAATGAAGAAGTGACGCCGCTAATAGGTTAGAATAGGTTACAAACCTGACGCAACGTGATCCATGTTATCGATAGAAAAGAAGACGACTGAATGGACTCGTCGCACCTTAGTTTCGCTGAGCAGCTTCCAAAGTGGCGTAGTGGGAAGGATGACGGAGATACAAGCAGATACGGAAAGTCAAACGATCTACACAAAACGATCTTACACGAATCTTTCCAAATTTCAAACAAAGGATACATCGCGCAATATCTATATCTCACACAATGATTACATCCATCTTTATAAACATCGTACTGTAAGATCGAAAAATAAGGATAGAAATTTTTTTTCGCTTACTTACAATTTATTAATATTAAACTGAATATACAGATATAAATTGGACAGAGAACGATATTTATTTAACGGAACTAAATGCAATACTCGTATCTATATCAAATAACTTTACAGTTATTTGATCACTCTCGTCACAACGAATCTAACACACACACTCTCTCTCTCTACAACTCTATCAATTCTCACGACTCTACTCTTCGACGACTCGAAACCTCTAACGACTCTACTCTTCAACGACTCGAAAGCTCTAACGACTCTACTCTTCAACGACTCAATTAGCTCTGCTCTTCGCCAATACAATCCTGCCCGGTCGTGCTCGCTCTTGTTCTCGTCCTCTCACACACACACACTTTTCGGCTCACATACTTTGGCCTCTCGATTCCTTGAAATATGAAACCGTACCTCTGTTTTGACACTGCTTATCCTTTCTCGCGTCGCTGTTACTAGGCGCTCTTGGATGTAAACAAACCACGAAAGACGACGTACACGGTGCTTTCTAATTTCAACCGATCTCTAATTCAAATCTATTCTACGATATTACAGTACGATAATTCGTAGCCCCACTGGTTTGCATTCGGCATCAAAGACACATTTGTCTAACCTGGGACGAGAGAAAGAAAATGAAGCTACTGACGCTGTATGTGCCCCTAAAAGTAGGCAGAAGCCAAAGAGAAACTGCAATCAATCGGAAAATCAAATAAAAATCACGGCACGAACGAACGAGTTTGCGATCTTTCGGAAGAATCAATGGACGCGTGTTTCGGCAGAAAAAGAGAATAGAATTTTAATTTTCCTTGCAAGGTGGATAAGTATCATTGTACACGATGAGCTCACAATGCTCTTAACATAGACTAACCTATCTTACGAATAATTAAGGCTAAAACGCACGCATTCCACGGTGTCTCACGGCGTATGTAGTGAAATTTATCAATTAGAATAGGTACAGCATGTTGTTCCAAATAATTATACCTGAACATTGAACTTATCGTCGAAGAAACGAAACCATGCGACTTACCAATGGTAGCACGCATCAATGGATGATGAAAACTGGTTGGCTTTGATCTAAATTGCACTTGCTCCCTTGATTCCATGAATACATTCTATGAATAAATTGATATAAATGAATAGAGTAATTATCATAAATTATTAGTTTAACTGTAGGTAAGGAATTAATTAGGAGAGATAAATGATTTTCGATATCTTACGATTGGTATAAAAGAAACTAGAATGCTTTTGCAAAAATATCTTAACCGCAGAGAGAATTGTTTTATCAAATGGCCGTCATTGAACGCTTGGATCGATTGATTAGGACGGAGTATTTAACGCCACCCTTCGGTGCAAACAATAACTGTGTACGCCGAAGGTAAAGAATATGAACTAAACCACCGAGCTTACTCAATGAATAAACCAAACTATCGTTCATCATGCATCTAAAGTAGTAAGTAATAATAATATACATAGTATCTGATTATTAATATATACGTATTGTTATTGGCAACGAAAATGTTTAACAAAATAGCAACTTGCAAATCAAGTATGCATACATATATCTAATATTTTTATATTCCAGATTAAACAAATTATACCCTGAAGCGCAATCTTATTTCGATCTTATCTCCAATTATTCTCCGATATTAATTGGCTAATTAATACATAGAACTATATTCGCAAAAACAACACCATAATACCTGCTATTACAGTAACAAGTACAGTATCAATTAACTAGAGTAAGGGAAAAAATGAAAGAAATGGGCAGAAGAAAATATTCGTATTATTCGTTATCATAACTCGTTTGAAGCAGTCGACTAAAGTGGAAAATTGTTCGAAAATAATTTATTTGATCTTATAACTTAAAGTTAGTTTGTTTCTATGTTATTTTAAAAATAAACATAATAAAACAGTTAAAATGTTGGTTTCAAGCTCGTTCGGCTTATTGGGCTTATTAATAATAAAATAAGCAATATCGAATATTTATAACATTGTATATTTTGCCGAATATAATTAAAAAGATGTAATCTAGATAGAAAATTATTTCATCTAATAATTTGTATACTTTGGATAATTTCGATATTTTTGCATATTATATACGTTCTATGGATCGCTTCGCTTTTAGATCTGTCGTAAGTGCAGAAGAATCTCGCGCTACAATGCCTTAAGAATTATACTATGCGAATTATATTATTGACAAAGTAAATAGATGTTTTTAAAAATGTTATTTCCACATAGCATAGCATAGCATAGCATAGCATAGCATAGCATAGCATAGCATAGCGTAGCGTAGCGTAGCGTAGCGTAGCGTAGCGTAGCATAGCATAGCATAGCATAGCATAGCATAGCATAGCATAGCATAGTATAGTATAGTATAGTATAGTATAGCATAGCATAGTATAGTATAGTATAGTATAGTATAGTATAGTATAGTATAGTATAGTATAGTATTGTATAGTAGTAGCGGTATAATTTTTAAGCAACTTTTTTAATTCAATCTATATGTAATGCTGGAAAAATGTGCAAAGCGCAGAATTCGAGGAGGATAAAAAGTTTGGCTGATATAATACGCGAGGGAGAGAGCGCGTTGCGATGCGGCGTCGCCGCGTCGCCGCGCCGTCACGTAGGTCGGTTTAGGGGGTAGAAGGAGACAGGCGAATGTACAGAGAGAGCACGCACGTACAGGTCGCGAACAGGAAAGGAACGAAGCCACCGCGGTAAGACTGAAAGCATACGAGATAGATCTCGGTTGAGAGGGGCGGAGGGCGTCAGAGGAGGGTCACGAAAGAGAGCCAATGAGCTCGACGACGTGGCGCCAGTCGTCGAGTCGCCGTGTTAGTAAGAGTACTTGCTCTCTGATCGTGACTCGCTGCATCCTCGTTCGGAAAGGGTCGTGTCCTGACTCTGTCAGTAGGGGTTGGAGACCCGTGGCAAATTCTTCGATTTTTCATCCATCCGATACTCGATCGATTCGTCACAATTTATCGATTTCGTGCTTACCGACGCGGTAACGTCACTGCTACCGTGTGTTATCGTTTCACTCGCGTTTTCTATCCGCGCCTTTTCATTTTTCTTTTTCCCATCGATACGATACGTAGGCTGAATCGACGACGGCCGAGATCAAGGTCGTCCGGACACGAACTCGACGACAGTGGCTATGTGCAGCTATTACGCTCGAACGAACCGTTGATCGTCGATGATCGACCGTGAGAATCATCGATAATGAAACTGTTTGGTGGCTATGTGACGGGTATGAGGCTGTAAGAAAGCCTTTCCATTGGAAGATAATGTGAGATCGATTCGTTTTAGAGTCGTTCGACGATCAAATAATGGTGACGGTGGTCGCAATGCGACGAAAAGGGCATCGTAAAATAGGTAATGAAAACGATTGCCCGAAGATCTTGGCACTTTTCGCAGTGTGAACGAAACTGCATAGAACGTTACGAAATTCGTAAACGAAAGATTTGAATTTTTGTGTATTTAACCAACGAGTATATGCCCGTTTGATACTTTGAAGATTTTTTTTACGAGAAAGGGGAGAAAAAACGAAGGGATCGACGCTTTGTTGTTGCAAGACGATCGATATTTTTGCGAATTATACGGTGTCATTTGAAATAGTTGGGAAATTAATAACGAAAAGTGAAAATTATTGATATCGATATCGTGAATATCGAAGTAATATCGTTCCTTAAAACGTTCTTTCTTCGTTCGTTCTTAAAACACGCGTACGACTCTATCGTTGATAACGATCGATAAATAAAATTAATCGAATTGAAAATGAAATTTTTTACAGTCAAGCGAACGCTCGATCGGGTTGAGGAAGTGGAAAGGCAGAAATTATATTAACCGATTCAGCATCGAATATCTTTTAGACTGTGAGAAAAAGATCTCTCTTGTCAATTATCGATAATAGAAGTACATTTTTTTTATCTCTCTTACTTTCCTACATCGAATAATCGGACGCATTTTTTTTTTTGTGGAGGTGGAGGAGGAGGAGGAGGGCGCTTACAATCCAGGCGCGATAACCGAGCTTCAACGTGCCAAAGCTGAGTGAAAGGGAGAGAGAGAGAGAGAGGAAGAGAAGTCTGATTATTAAAATCAACCTATCGACTGCCGCTTCGTTCAACGTGAAAGATCTGGTTAAGCAAAAAGTGAGAGGAAAGCAAAGGCAAAGGGACTCGGTCAGTGTCGTCGGTACTCTTTTCCATTATGTAGCCACGATCTTCAAAAGGGTTAGAGACCTGCGGAACAGGGAAACTCGGTCAATGATATCGATGTCCGCGCGCGTCCGACAGCCAGCATGTTTAAAAAAGGTGGTTTATCGATGGTAATAAATCACGCAACTTGGCACCAATGCTACGAACCTCGAAGCTTTCAACGGATAACTAGCGATGGTATCAAGTTCGTTATATACTCGGAGATCTCTGTTTAAGGCTGTAGTTTAGACTGTTATCCAGATTTCTTGTTACATTTGCTACTTTTGCTACTACTTTGCTACTTTTGTTCGGAATTGTCGCATCTTTCGCCCTCGAGCGATTTTCGAGCTACGTATATACAAAATTCAGCATCTACGTATAAATCGGAATGAAATGTAAAACTCGCTAACGCTCGCTTTGTAGCGTTCGAATTCGTTTTTGGAAAATAAATTTCTCGCTGTCGTATGAAAATACATACGACTAAACGAGTAAAGATACGAAACTTTGTATATTCGAGCGCAATTAAATAGTAATAAAATAGTAAATGCTGTAATACTTAGAAGGACGTACAAATACTTTTCGTAGCCGTTGCAACAGTTGGTGGCTACAGTTACGCTGGCCAAGTATTGGAATTCGTTGTAGCTCTTAATGAGGATGAACCGAGAAATTATTATAATTATGCGAACGGAATACTGGCCGTGGTAAGGTGTTGACAGAGTAATTCCGACTCTGTTTCTGGAAATACGGATTCGAGGCGAGGGAATTCGAATCTGGTTATCGGTCGACCTTCTCTTTCTTTCTAATTAAATAATGAAATTTCGGAAACGATCCTCGAATCGGATCGATTCGACATCTCTGAACAATGTATTCGTTTATCCGTTTGCCCTCTGCTCGATATTTTGTACGCTCTTACAAAAAGTATTTACATTCTACGACATCGATACGAAGATAATATCTTGACTGGCTGATTTTAGTAAACGAGACGAAGCAAAGAAGAAACTAGAATTCAGAAATTAACAAACGTTCTTTTTCCTTTGCAAATGGTAAATCTACGATCTTCTTAGCGTAAATCGGTGGTTAAGTTGGTATTGTTCGTCGTTGAACATAGTAATCGTTTGTAACGTATCTAATACAGCGATCGATTTGAAAGAGGCAAAGAACGTAACAGAGCTACGGGGGAAGCTACGGTATCGACGTATTATCGGAAGGTTGCAGTGTGCAAAGTTTTCGCACACGACGAAAGTGTACGACGTGCTTTCTATGATTTTCTGTCGTTACTGTGGCTTTGGTAGGAAAATGACGCTGTACACGTTAATATCTCGCGTATAATAAGACGGACGTTTTTTACCGGATCGGATTAAAGGTGAACATTTCGAGTAGAAGAAAGGTGCTGTTTCGAGCAATTACGAGATCGTGGAAACGGAAACGGAAACTGTGCATCGGTAAAGATGGCGGGAAAACTATTTAAAGGGGGAAATTAAAGAGGAAAGAGAAGAGAGAATGGAAAGATGTTGTGCTTGGACATAAAGCTGGTGTCTCGTTTGCGAGGAGTCTCGTTGACGAGCGGCTCGTCGACGAACGTGTCGGCAGTCTCGTTGCCGGTGAGCTCGACCTCGTCGACGACCGTCGGCATAGAGAAGAAGAATTTCTCGAGCAAGCGAAGCAAAGGGGGAAGGGAGAGTTGCGCTGGAAATGGGAATTCGGTGACGGAAAGCGACGGCGACGAAGAGACGTTGCCTGCTTCTCGGACGATCCAGAGGAACAGGTCGAGATCGGTTTGCGTGCCTGCCTTGTCGTCTGCTGCTCGTTGCGCGCATCTTCACCGACGATCCAGCCATCATGCGTACGTTTCTTTAAACATGGTCTATTATCGTTGTGTCGGAAAACGGCTGAGCGATATGCGAGTTTGCGATACGATATAGCAGTTATAACGCGTGTCGTATAGTAACGCGCGCTATTTTATATATTCGATATATTGGCTCCGCTCTTGGCCACTTCCTCGCATACTTTGTTTGTATTTGTTTTAGGGTGTAAACCTCTGATTACTGCTTTATAGCTTTTGTCAGATTTGGGTTGGTAAGTATGATACCCAGCGTTTCTTTCCTTTAGCGCTTTTGTCACTTTCCTATAGGTTTCTGGGGTATTAGTTTGTACTTTTACTTGATCCAGTTTGAGCTGTTTAATGGTGTAGTTTTCTTTTCCTGCCGTGCTGTTTAGCAGGTCAATGAGGGGGTCTATTATTTTAGCGTCTATGTAGATTGGTGGTGGCTTGGAGGTGTGTGTTCTTGGTTTTTCTGTAGGGCCTGTGTCCATTTCTTCTGTCAGCGAGCTGAAGGAGTTTTGTGTAGGAATTTATTGTAGCCATTGTTGTTTTTCTGTTTCTGTAGTCCTCCTATCGTTTGTGTTTGTATTTATTTTTTTTTTGCTGGGAGTTACAGTCTTCCAGCTTTCGTTATGTTGTGGTAGATCCTTGTTGATGTTGTTCTTTTCGTCGTCTTTTTGTATTATTTCCATCTCTATTTCGTTTGTATTTGAGCAGTTCTGTACTCAACTTGTTGGTTTATTTGGGCTCTGTTGGTCTACTGCCCTGTTTATAGCGTATGTTTCTCCTTTGTTTAGTATTCTTATTGTTGGCATCTTTTGGGTGTTTTCCATCATCGATTGGTTCGGTCCCTTTTCTTTCACTCTTGTCGCGCTTACGGAGGCACTAGTTTTTACGTCTGCATAACTCGACTGCTCGGGCAGAACTGATAGCAATTGAACTGACTGACTTTCCGCTCTCATGCAATTACGGAGGAAAGCTCGGTGTGGGTGTGGTTTTTTGAACGGAGAGACCGGATTCGTTGCTCACACTTTTCGTTAGTAAGGTGAGGGCGACGATCTGCGATGTCCATTGGTTCTAGTGAATGTTAATGAGAGATAAGAGGGAAAGGAACCCCCCTACCAATGTTGCTAGTTGGTGACATTGTTTAAGCGAAAACCCGGATTTTCTGTCAGGCGAATAACCGCATTTTTTGTTAGGTCACTACCCGCTTTCTCCGTAATTTTTAAGAGCACATAATAAACCCAAGGACTTTTCTAAATACCAGCCATAAACTGAACAATTTCTAGAATTTGAAAATCCTCCAGGACAAACAGATTAACTGAAAAACATGTGTTGAAACAATGAAGTTAGAAGTTAAAGGATTGTGGTGGGTCCTTAGATTTATTGAGGGCCTGAATGACGGTACGTGGACCGTTGGCTGTTCAGCAGCGAGGGATGGAGTGCAGATGTTTTACGCGACATAACACCAGGTATTGACAATACTATCGACCGTATGCGATCAATATTCAAGAATTTAAGTACAATATTGACGAAAATTTATATATGTCGGAGATGAAAGAACACCGGAGCCTTTGGAATTTTGGATAATCCCGCAACATTGTAACCTAGAGTCTACTATAGCTGTAACTGAACAATTGTAGTTATTCAATCCGATTGTAATTGTTCGAGATTGGTGATAGTGAGCTTGGGCTCGAGGCGACAGTCAGTTGCCGAACGTAGCCGCGGTCACGGGATGAATGCTTTGCCTAACAAAGGTATGGAGTAATTCTATAGCTCTCCTTAAAAGAAATATTCGTGGCGACACGCGACAGTAAACATTCCAACGGTTTCTGTACCGTGGCTCGTCACACGCAGACCCTATTCTTCGAGTAAGATGATTGCCAGATGTCGATGCGTCTCCGCAGTACATGTTCGGCTAGCTCGAGGACCCGTTATAAATCTTAAGGTTTAGTTAACTAAAGTCCTTCAAACAGACAAACAGTCTTTGTCCCAACTACGGGAAGATAGGGGAGACATATTTTTCAACGAGCGGCGTCTCCCACTAGCAACTTTCCTTCGAGAGCGGCTAGCATTTTTTTCTAACCACCGATATGGAGATTGACCAATTATCAGCAACGCCAATTTCCCTTACTTGATAAACGAAGGTTATCCTCGACGAATCCTCATGTCCTTAGACACACCCCATTATGGTTTTCCTCTGTGGCATCATCGGGACGGAAACTCATTCTTTCTTGCGATCTCATCGACGAAAAGAGTAACGCCTTACGATCAGTGAATATTAGGCGTTTTATTAACAAAGAGTCC
>NW_022884667.1:0-18265 GCF_011952205.1 Bombus bifarius
TACAAATAAATGTAAATTGCGATGTAAAACAAAGCGATGTAAAAAGGGAAAAAGGAGGAAAGAAGGAACAGGGAAGCAAAGAGAAGAAACGAATTTTTCATTTTCTCGAAACTGGATCAAGTTTCAGGCTGCTCGCCAAAGAGTCTGTAGCTAACGAGACAAGATTAGACAAACCACGCTTTAAAATTGCCACAGAACTATAATAATCCCCGAAATCAATACGATTCGTCGATCCATCGCCTGATTAAAAAATGAGATAGGATGAAGCTCACTAGTCGGCCTTCGAACTTTCAATAGCGCTTACGGCTCGTATACTCTAGTTTGAATGCTACAATGTAAGCCATGTCAGCTGTAACTAGCGTTCGCGTGATTGTCGCTATCTATTATTCACGCGTTACACGTTCACCAGACAAACGCGTCTACCGGTTGACATTGCTTTCTGTCCTGAGTTTCAAAGCAATTATGTTGCTTCGTGTAATCAAATCTCGCCAAACTAACGATAAGTTCTTGTTTGATCTTACACAGTTATTAAAACTATACAAGTTAAACCAATCTAGCCTAAACAAGTAATGTCGTTATATATTCTTTTTTAAATCTATATATTGTTTAATAAATCGTGGTTAGGATATAGTAGCTGACAAAAATATTCGGACAAATATATTTGTAGAAACATTTTAGGAGTGTATTATGCATAGTGGCACTATTTAATACTGTACTGTGACTATCATGGTCGTGTTGGTATTATTCGAAACTAATCTGAAAATCTGTATGGAATTTGTAAGATATTTAGTACGAGTACTGTGCATTACTGATATGTACACAACCGAGACAACCGAGACGAGATAACGAAGGTACTGCTCTCCATCGTTCATCGCTACGCGTTGCTAATAGCAACGTATAATGCATATATATCTCGCAATGACCGTAAAAGTACCCAATGGAACCACGTTTAATATTTGATAATAATGTCCCATTACAGTTTCGTCATTTTCAATTAATTAAACACGACCCTCTCTTTAAAAATTAGAAGATAAAATACGTAATACAAATCTACTCGAAATCTTTTAAACCTTACGGACGACTACTTATGGTCTTTAAAAGCAGCAGGGATTAGCAGAATATTAACTGCGGATTTTTTTTGGACCGCAGCATGCAATATGAAATATGGTTACTAAAATGTACACTGAAAATCTCATATCCATAAGATACTCGTGCTTGTAGAACCTTGAAAATGAATTCTTAACCCAAATAGTAATTTTCGAGTTACCGTTTGCGAAGAAATCTTTTTCTTTCTTACGTGTAATAGATTATTTTTAAGTTTTAAATTACATTGGTAACCTTCTATAATTTATTACTCGAAGGTGGTAATTTTTTCTTAAATAGTTTGTTTTTCCTATAATTTATTATAATATATTTTACTACAGAATCCTCAAAAACATGATGTATGTATATATATCCTGAAATATTATCAGTCTATTGTCAAGTTATAGAACATTATGGAAATTGCCAGTTAAAGTCATAAAAAACAAAAAATAGGGAAGTTCGTTAAAATATGTGATTTTCCAATCAAGATATAGAATTTATTCGAGTAATATAGATTACGGTAGAGATGGTGACGGTAACAATGAGTGGACTGATTCTTCGTGCGAAAACAAATTGGAAGCGCAGAGCGATGTATTGTTTCAGCGAATATCGATTTTAAAGCACGGTTTTAAAGTACGTGTGCGTTTGACTAGGTGTGTTAATTAATATTGCTGTCCGATTTTCGATATGTAAATACAATATCTACATATCTTTAAACTTATGATAATTGAACTAACAATTTTTTTAAATTTAAATTAAACTTATGATAATTGAACAAACAATTTTTTTAAATTTAAATTAATATTTATCCTTTTAAATGCAACAATTTTTTTTAATAATAACTTCACGCGTAAGTCAGCTGCGCACATATTTGATCGTTCTTTAAAGCTTGAATCTCTGCAAAGAGAAAAAATCTTTCAACTATCCATTTCCTTCCAGATAAATCTCTCTATCTAAAATCCTTATTTCCGTATTTCCTTGAAAAGGTTAAAGTCGTTTTGTATAAAATCCAACGTAGAGAAGAAGGAAGATCCGCAAAAGATTCTTTCAGCTTTCCCTATGTTTGAGCTCGAATCAAAGCAATCCTATTCCCAATAGGGTGACTATGCGTTTAACTTCTCATAGAATCTCTCTGATTCCGTGTGATACCTTCGGTGTTTTTAAAGTATGTAATTGATGTCGTAACGTCGACGCTTTGCAGTGCGAATTCAATTTTGAGTTGCAATTTCCCTGTTTGCGTGGCAAAAGCATAAAATCGATAGCGCACGTTTCGATAAACACGTTTTCTTTGCTGATGGCGCACTGTAAATATAAATATTTGAATAAATATCGCGAATTTCATGTTGCTAAAAGATTTATACTATTTATTCGTAAATAACTGTTGCATATGTTTAAGTTGAAACCACTGCATTAGGTCTTTTTTCTTGTTTAAAATTATTTGTATTGGTAAATTGAATGAAAGTTCTAATATGTAATTTGTTCTTCTTTTATAAATAGTTTACAGAGGATAAAGCGTGGGTAACTCACGACTGTCGCGATCATGACACTATACATACCTATGTATAGCACGTATACTAAGCTAACTAAAATAGCAAGTCAGAAAAATGGAAACTTAGGAAAATCTAAAGGAAGATAAAACGTTCGAGCCTTGCCAGGAATATAAGATGCTAAGTAATCTTCCTAAGTAATCTCCTCCAGCTTTTTCTAGTTTGATCAATAATTATTAGTACATGTTAGGAAAATAAATAGAATTTTTGTTCTCAAGCGAGGTATAATTTAAATTTTGTATGTACACAAAAATGTTAAATATCTGTAATAAACATGGTATAATCAATTTTTTTTACATAAAATTATACTGTATAGGCTATTGTTATTTAAACATTTTAAATTGGATGAAGGAAAAAAATGACGCAAATAAAACGTAGGACATTTTAATTAAAGAGACTAATATAGAGATTTATCTACTTAACTGTGATTAAATCATCTCCACTTAACGCTCTACCTCTTCTATTAATTATGCTTCGTTAAACTATGATTACAGAGGATGGGTTTTTTGATAAAATGACATTCTGACAAATATATATAGATCGATATATATAGATATAGATAGACAAATATATAGATTCTTACAACAGTAGTTATGAATGAACAGTAGTTATTGTATCAATTCCGTTCTTCAGAAGCTTCATTTGTGAAAAGACAATTCGCCAGAATATGGATTCACTGTAGTTATAGCTATAGGATTTCAATCTAGTTGACAGACTTGCTTTACGTAGAGAATATCTGTCTCTTGTTCTACCTTATCGCGATTCTCTCCTCATCTTATACGCTTTGTCGAGCAAAGTAATATTGGCATATATCTCGGCTCTGGTTACAATCATTAGTTTCCGCCTAAACGGTTAGAATCACATAGCTCGCGCTCTACTCTCGTTTATTCAACATTCAGGCCATATGGTCGCATGCGACGAGTTTTATGTTAATTCCGACCGATTACAATACCTTTCTTTCGTTTACAAGGAACGACGAGACTGGCAGTTGCGTGATTTCCAATGCAAAAGCCGCGATATCTGCACGATAACCTAACCTCAACCGATTTTGTTGTACTATTCTTATGTGGACTTCGTTTGTACCACTTTCGTAACAAAAATAGAATACGTAGAACACAGCATTCCGTTATGCGATATTGTCGATTCCTAACATCCGAAAAATCAGAGATAATTTTTTCCCTACAGTTGTACATTTGTGTGAAAAATTACGAACGTAAAGTTGTTTGGTGCATGCACAGTCCTCCCCTATCCTGCATTTGCGTGGACATGCTAGAAAGATTCACTTTTCCACGGTGAAACTGTATGTATTATAATTTCATTTTTACAAAGGTCGAACATCCTACTATGCATAAATTTAATATTAAAATATAAGCAAGTTTCGTGTTAAGTATTACATCTGACGTATAAGCACACGTGTGTACGAGCCTTGGTTTTAAATGTCTTATAGTAGACACCGAAAAGATTATTCAGTTGGATATCTGACTCAACATCAATATTTTACTAGGAGATAACATGTTAAGAACACGTTGGTGGATGGCATGGGAGATGATGAATGAAGACATACTTCTGTGAGATACATAAAATAGTAGTCAGAACGTATTTTGGCGCTTGGGGACAGTGATACTGTCGCTGGTGATACTGTCATACACCTCCATTTATAAACTTTCGAAAATCGATGTGACCTTCAAACTTTAGTGTATTCTGTTTCACAGCACAAAATGTTTCCGAAACGTACGTTTATTGTTACAATGAACTTGACTAATGGCTCTGAAATACTATCCTTGAAAAAACAATGGGCGAATTGGAGCAAAGAAAAGAAGGAAATAAACAAAGACCTTGTTGGTTCGTAAAAATAAAATATGCTACAGGAAAAACTTTTTCCAACGGATTGAGATGCGACAAGCTTTAAAAGCTATGACGCGAATCGAGCGTTTGTCTACAAGAGCGCATTTTCGGTGGATATATAGATATACATGTATATGTGACGAAATATACTAAAGCAATATTGACCCTTTGTCGCTGAAAGTATCAAACTACAAAACTTCCTTTCAAATTTTCAGAATAAGGAAATCAGGATCATGATAAATAATTGGAACATAATTAAAAATAATATATCTTCTCTATAAGATAATGAATACATTGGTTCATTTAATTTTTATGGATATTCAAACGCTTCTGTGAAATAAAACGTCAAGATTATAGAGTATAAAATTCATAGCTATGAAATAACTAAAACTCTGATGTATTATTAAAAATATACGTTAGGTTGTATGTAGTGATACATACAAAGATTACATGTACAAACCCATAATTAACACAATGCTACCGCAACCATTCTGCAATCTACCTTGCCCAAAACACTCTTCCAGTCACCTCCAAACTCTTCAATTCTCTCCACCTAACCACCCATAAACCATTCACAAACATGCAATTCTCGACAAAAGAAGAACTCATCGTCAGTTGTCCTTAACATCTCGTTCATTCATTTGGTCCCTATCCCCCTATTTCCTCCCACTGCGATGATCGCACTACATTTTTCCACGTCTCTATTCTATTCTCTGGATGATCTGAATTCTCGAGCAGTCGAGTGACGATTGATCTGTACAATTGATCGATTTCTTTTTACTACAGACGTGCAAGAAATTCCGTGTTGGAGAGCGATGTTGCGAGTTCGAGTGCCTGGATCATCTGAAGAACGTTACCGGAACTGGTATAGTTTATGTCGTTGATGATAATAATTCCTCCACGACTCAGCAACAAGAGCTACTCTGGGTGATGAGCTTAATGGTGCTGTTGCGGCTATTTTAATTTTTCAACAAGGATCCAAATGGCGCCGTTGACGAAATTCTTTCATTATAAACGTCAACGATCAACATCAGCCATCAGGGAACGAAGAAGGTACGCTGTAACGTGTCTGAGTAATTATACCTCGAGGAGTACATACAGTTATGTAATGAAGATTCGTATATGAGTGTTTGTTTTCTTATTTCTTTTCCCTTTGTTTCATTTGAATGGATTTTTGTACTCAAAGAGCGAGGTAAGATTACGTCAGATACGTTTTTACATATGCTAAAAAAATGGAAAATGATGATGATGAATCAATGACACGTAGAAAATTATAATCTATTGTATTGCTGTTATCTAATGGTGTTGTAGTTGACTGTATGGTGGATGTATATAATGGTGTTGTAGTTGACTGTATGTTGTTCAATATTGCTATGAAACTCTTCTGATTCATTGTCACTTATACGAAGGATGGAAGTATACGAAATTGATAAAATTATTAATAATATTTTCGAAGAGAAAGTAAACTGTTGGATATATGACAAAATAATTCTATTTTAAATGAGAGACTGGTCAGCGTGGTTATTTTGTTTACAAAATCAAACGAATTTAATGAATGTAATGGTAAGAAAGTAACTATAAGTGGCTGTTAAACTATTTTTATGCTTGAAAAGTAATTCGCAAAGTAATGTAAAGCAGTACTACTGAGTTGTACATGACCTCTTTCAGAATTTGTTTTTAACCTCTTGCTTCATAACTTCCTTAATTATACTCTTCAAACTTATTGACTACTTCGATGTTGTTACGAACAGAAACTGATAAAATATTAATCTTAAATATAGATTGAAATGAAAGCTTGTCACGTAAATATATATATATATATATATATATATATATATATATATATATATATATATATATATATATGTCGGAGATGAAAGAACACCGGAGCCTTTGGAATTTTGGATAATCCCGCAACATTGTAACCTAGAGTCTACTATAGCTGTAATTGAACAATTGTAGTTATTCAACCCGATTGTAATTGTTCGAGAGTCGTGATAATGAGCTTGGGCTCGAGGCGACAGTCAGTCGCCGAACGCAGCCGCGGTCACGGGATGAACGCTTTGTCTAACAAAGGTATGGAGTAATTCTATAGCTCTCCTTAAAAGAAATATTCGTGGCGACACGCGACAGTAAACATTCCAACGGTTTCTGTCCTGTGGCTCGCCACACGCAGACCCTATTCTTCGAGTAAGATGATTGCCAGATGTCGATGCGTCTCCGCAGTACATGTTCGGCTAGCTCGAGGGCCCGTTATAAATCTTAAGGTTTAGTTAACTAAAGTCCTTCAAACAGACAAACAGTCTTTGTCCCAACTACGGGAAGATAGAGGAGACATATTTTTCAACGAGCGGCGTCTCCCACTAGCAACTTTCCCTCGAGGGCGGCTAGCATCTTTTTCTAACCACCGATATGGAGATTGACCAATTAGCAACGCCAATTTCCCTTACTTTCTGAACGAAGGCTTTTCTCGACGAATCCGATGATCTCGTGTCTTTAGACACACCCCATTATAGTTTTCCTCTGTGGCATGATCGGGACGGGAAAGACATTCTTTCTCGCGATCTCATTGATGAAAGGAGTAACTCTTTACGACCAGTGAATATTACGCGTCCGACTTAGATTTTGTGAGTACGTTCATCTATCATCCCGTCGACCGCGGATTCGTTATTGAACCTAGGATCATTGTCATTAGTTTCTCGAGTACCTAACTACCGCGGTTACTTGTCCGGTTCTATAATAATCGTATTTGCACTAGTCAATGTCTTCTCCATTGCATAACGACAACGTGTAACCCAAACGAAGATTCGTTTCACGCCCCTAACCCTAATTCTAATGTAAACCCGACATCAGAAGTGGGATCAGTGCCGGTTATAACAGTGCAAGAGCTTACGACCATCGTGCGCGAGTCAATTCCGTCGCTAGTGCAAAAATCGAGTGTGGAACCTAACAATTTTTCGACTCCGCTGCCTGGTGCGCAGCTACCAATCTGATTATGGAGAAAGATCCTTTACAAAGCAGTTTCCTGAATATAATTTCAATACCGAGTGTCGAATCGACTTCCACGTAGTGGAGGCGCCAACTGGTAGATCAAGCCATCCGGGTGAGTCGTTTCCATTTTACCCCGATTTCGGAGCCGAGTGTTCGCTAATTAAAGAATCCGTAGTCTTGAGAATTTCTGGCAAAAGAACGATTGATATAGTAGTAATGCGAGGAATAAGAGATATTGGTACTAAACGTATCGCTCAAATCTTGCCCGTTGCAGGTGTTAGTGGTTAGAGATAAATTTTTCATGTCCTGGCTGATAGTTATTTAAAAATACGATATCGCGATTGCTCGTCAAATTTTAAGCCAAGATCTTGACGTAATATTACACAAACTAGCCTCGCTATGTGTAAAACAAAAATAATTCATGCCCGTAATAAAACCGCTGAAAACGAGATCGATGTCAATGAAGTTGACAATGAGGTACGTGGTAGTGATAAAAGTCGATTAATCTTTCTTTTCGAAAATTCAGAGATTCATCCGTTACGGGTTCCCTACGTACTCGTACAAAAAATACAGGACAGTTAGAAGTACAATTAATTGATCCTAACATCGCCGTACAAGGAGTCCTAATAGACTTCGCGAGCGCAGAGTAGTACGTGATAGAACAAGCGACTTAATTACAGCCAAAAATCATAAAGCCTAGTAATTCACCGTTCGCGAGCCCCGTGTTACTCGTGAAGACGAACAATGGTTCAGATAGATGATAGACAGATTTTCGAGAACTAAATAAATATACGGTCGCGAATCGGTATCCTTTACCCCTCATTGCGGATCGAGTCGCGAGATTGCAAAAGCGAGATATTTTATTATTCTGGACATGGCCAGTGGGTTTCTCCAAACCCCTATTCATCCTAATTCTAGGAAGTATACAGCATTGATTACCCTCGATGAACAATTTGGATAATAAGTTGTTGTTTTCTTCGAATTCTTTTGTGCCTTTGTTCGATCCATTCGATGTCCTTTATTTGCATAACATAAGTGCGTGCGCGTTTAATGTTTCTTCCGGAAGTCATTTTCAGGACGGCGATACTATGCTGACTCCGTCGAAAATGGGGATTCTTATATCTTCGGACAACCCTAATAATTTTGCAACTCATACTTGTCTAAATATTCTAATATTTATGTTCTTCCTTGCTACAATTTTGTAAACCATCAAAGCGTTTACTACGGAAACCCTCAGGAGTAGTCGCGTGCCAAGTCTTCTGTAGCATTTGACCCTTTTTAATTGTGGTGACATAAGAAATCATTTGGTCGGAGTGATCTGTACTACACTTTCCTTCATTGTATTCAGCAGCGGCTGCTGATTTCGATGTTGCGAACAAACGAAACGAGAGATCGTTCTTGAGATTCCTTTGAAAACACGTATAACAGCCAACGTGCCATTCGTACGTTGTCGTCTATTTGGATGATGTCCTAATTATTGCCGACTCGATAGATCAAGCTCTAAAAGTATTGCACACCGTACTAGATACCCTTGTAAAAGCCGGATTCTCCTTTAACTTTTCAAAATGTTCTTTTCTAAAGGCATCGGTACTCTATTTGGAATATGTAATTTACGACGGAGAAGTTCGTCCAAATCCGGGTAAAATGCACGCCTTGAGTTCTTTACCTGCGTCAACGACCGTCACACAGCTCAGGCAGTTCATAGGTTTAGCCCCTTATTTCCGAAAATTCGTCCCTAAATTTTCACGGGTAATGAAACCCTTGTATGCGCTTACTTCCGATAATAAAAACATGACTTGGACAGATAGGCATGGAAAAATAAGGCAAAAGGTAATTTCCGCCCTGACCGACGCGCCGGTGTTAATGGTATTTGACCCGAACTACCCCATAGAACTTCGTATCGACGCTAGTTCGGATGGATATGAGGTTATTTTAATGCACAAGAGTGAAGGTAAAAATAGAGTAATAGAATATTACAGTATAAGAAGTAGCCCTGCGGAATCTAGGTATCATTCTTACGAACTAGAAACGTTAGGAGTTGTGAACGCCGTCAAGCATTTCCGTCATCATCTCCACGGACGAGAATTTCTTGTCGTCTCCGATTGTAATCCTTTGAAGGCATCCAGTAGTAAGGTAAATTTAAATGACAGGGTTTACAGGTGGTGGGCTTACTTACAAACTTTTACTTTTGACATTCTGTACCGGGAAGGTAAACGAATGGCCCACGTAAATTTTGTCTCGCGAAATCCCGTAGACTTGGATCACCTTACGATCAACGAAGTCATAGAGAAGGAAATCAATCTGACCGAAATCTCCGAAGACTAGCTATTAGTGGAATAACGTCGCGACTCCCAAATTTCTGGGATCGTCAATAAATTACAGAATGAAGAGCTCGCGGAAGACGTCGCGAATACGTATGAGTTACGGTCCGGTACCCTTCATCGTAAAATACAGAGAAAAGGCAGAACTCTCTGCTTGTCCATTGTCCCCAGAGGTTTTAGATGATCTGTTATTAACCATGTGCAACAGTCAATTATGCACTTAGGTTGGGATAAAACGCTTGAGAAACTGTGCGAGTGTTACTGGTTCGAAGGAATGGCGGAGTATGTTCGCCAATTCGTAGAGAACTGTCACGCTTGTCAAGTTTCGAAGGCCAGTTCAGGTAAAATACAAGCTGAATTACATCCTATACCTAAGACCAGCATACCTTGGCATACAGTTCACGTGGACATAACGGGCAAACTAAGCGGTAAAAGTGGTTCGAAAGAGTATGTCATTGTTTTGGTCGACGTCTTCACTAAATTCGCATATCTGCATCATACTCGTAAAGTAGATTTCCTTAGTACCGTTAAAGCACTTAAGTACTATATTTTTATTCGGCAGTCCCTGCCGGATAATAGCGGATCAGGGAAGATGTTTTACGGGCAAAGAATTTCGAGACTTTTGTCAAGATAAATACATTAAACTCCATTTAATTGCGACCGGAGCTAGTAGGGCCAACGGACAGGTAGGGCGTATTATGAGTACGCTAAAAAAAAAACATGTTCACAACAATAGAAACCAACTGGCGGTCCTGGCAAGACGCGATCGGGGAAATACAACTGGCCTTAAATTGTACCACCAACCGCGTGACTAAGTCAAGCCCGTTGGAACTACTAATCGGTAAAACAGCGAGACTACGGCTTATCCCTACCCGACAATATCGAAGAAAGAGAAGTAAATATCTCCCATATAAGACAGCAGGCGATAAAGAATATAGAAGCAAGCGCCAAATACGATAAGGATAGGTTCCACGAAAACAAAGCTAAAATAGTTAGGTTCAACCTTGGCGATTTCGTATTACGCAAAAACGAGGAAAGAAACCAGACGAAGTTAGATCCGAAATTCAGGGGTCCATTCGTAATAGCAGAGACTTTGGAAGGAGATAGATATACCCTAAAAACCTTAGACGGCAAACGATCATATAAGGACAGACACGACAGACTGAGAAAAATGCCAGAAGGTTGCGTCCCTGCTGAGTTAGACGTCTGCGGTGATGACAACGGCGGTGATAATAACGATGCAAGTACACTGACCTCAGAGGATCATTAACACTGCGTTGTGGTCATAGTAATACACCGAGTGGTTTTATATGCTTTTTGTTGTAAACCGTTGAGTGGGTTTACGTGCTTTTTGTTGTAAACCGTTGAGTGGGTTTACGTGCTTTTTGTTGTAAACCGTTGAGTGGGTTTACGTGCTTTTTGTTGTAACCCGTTGAGTGGGTTGATGTGCTTTCTGTTGTAACCCGTTGAGTGGGTTGATGTGCTTTTTGTTGTAACCCGTTGAGTGGGTTGATGTGCTTTTTGTTGTAACCCGTTGAGTGGGTTGATGTGCTTTTTGTTGTAACCCGTTGAGTGGGTTGATGTGCTTTTTGTTGTAACCCGTTGAGTGGGTTGATGTGCTTTTGGTTGTAACCCGTTGAGTGGGTTGATGTGCTTTTGGTTGTAACCCGTTGAGTGGGTTGATGTGCTTTTGGTTGTAACCCGTTGAGTGGGTTTATGTGCTTTCTGGGTGTAATGCACCCAACGTGGCAATATGATCCAACAAACTGAGGTTCACCAGTGTACGAAATCGAAAATGATCTGTTGTGTCATTACGGTCTGACTGGCGACTCACAGAACGCACCTAACACTTTGAATACAAATTATAACATTACAAATTCCTATTCTCTTTTATTTTTCTGTTGTCAAACCTCCGAACGAAACTTTGTTATTGCACTGGATCCTTGACTTGCTTGGACATTTAGTTAAATCGTAAATAATGTCAGTTGAATCTAATGTAAGAAAACACGATATTTTAGTTACACACGAGGACGTGTGATAGTCAGGAAGGCCGTGTCGGAGATGAAAGAACACCGGAGCCTTTGGAATTTTGGATAATCCCGCAACATTGTAACCTAGAGTCTACTATAGCTGTAATTGAACAATTGTAGTTATTCAACCCGATTGTAATTGTTCGAGAGTCGTGATAATGAGCTTGGGCTCGAGGCGACAGTCAGTCGCCGAACGTAGCCGCGGTCACGGGATGAACGCTTTGTCTAACAAAGGTATGGAGTAATTCTATAGCTCTCCTTAAAAGAAATATTCGTGGCGACACGCGACAGTAAACATTCCAACGGTTTCTGTCCTGTGGCTCGCCACGCGCAGACCCTATTCTTCGAGTAAGATGATTGCCAGATGTCGATGCGTCTCCGCAGTACATGTTCGGCTAGCTCGAGGGCCCGTTATAAATCTTAAGGTTTAGTTAACTAAAGTCCTTCAAACAGACAAACAGTCTTTGTCCCAACTACGGGAAGATAGGGGAGACATATTTTTCAACGAGCGGCGTCTTCCACTAGCAACTTTCCCTCGAGGGCGGCTAGCATCTTTTTCTAACCACCGATATGGAGATTGACCAATTAGCAACGCCAATTTCCCTTACTTTCTGAACGAAGGCTTTTCTCGACGAATCCGATGATCTCGTGTCCTTAGACACACCCCATTATAGTTTTCCTCTGTGGCATGATCGGGACGGGAAAGACATTCTTTCTCGCGATCTCATTGATGAAAGGAGTAACTCTTTACGACCAGTGAATATTACGCGTCCGACTTAGATTTTGTGAGTACGTTCATCTATCATCCCGTCGACCGCGGATTCGTTATTGAACCTAGGATCATTGTCATTAGTTTCTCGAGCACCTAACTACCGCGGTTACTTGTCCGGTTCTATAATAATCGTATTTGCACTAGTCAATGTCTTCTCCATTGCATAACGACAACGTGTAACCCAAACGAAGATTCGTTTCACGCCCCTAACCCTAATTCTAATGTAAACCCGACATATATATGTCGGGTTAACATTAAGATTTAAGGCGCATAACGACTCTTCGTTTGAATTAGCCATTGTTTTACAAAACAGAGAATATATTTACACGAATAAACAAGGTTTTACAAATATTATGAATAATGAATTTTTATAAATGATATGATTGATTAACAAATGATAAATTAAATTATTAATTAGATTAAAGAATAAGTTTTATCGAACAATAAAAGAAACGAATAATATATCTTACGATTTACTAATTTAACGAATAATGAAAATTAACGATTGATAAATTTACAAATATTGAATTTAATTTACGCTATAAACAATGATCCGGGATTCAAACGAATCCACGGTCAACGGGAAAACTTTAAACAATTTTTATAACACAAAAAAATACGTTTGCCGAATCACTCGGAAAAAATTACTTGATGTATCACTTTCCAAGGCGATCACACGAATGCCTCTCTGATTAAAATCTTTTTCGTAATACGACTGCATTTGTTTGTTATATTCTCGCTGGAAACATCGAGAAGGTTCCAATCGTTGTTGCTAGGCAATATCTGTCAAAAGTTTGTTATATACTCCTTGGAAACATCGAGAAAGATCCAAACGCCGTTGCTAGGCAGTTTCTGTCTGGAGATTGATTCCTCATACAACGTGTGTCCCATTATATCGACATTTCTAAAGTACAATTCTATGTGATTTCTAGGGAGAACAATACAACCAATCCACACCTTCGTCAGGCAAAACGTTTATCCCGTGACTGTGGCTACGTTCAGCGACCAGTTGTCACCTCGAACCCACTTTCGCTTTTCACAAATGTCAAACAATTACAGATGACAATTACTTAATTACAGTTATGATAAAATCTGGGCTAAAGCATTAAAAGGCCTCCTCAAAATTGCATAGGGAAGGCTCCGGTTTTCATTTCATCTCCGACACGGCCATACTGACTATCACACGTCCTCGTGTGCAGCTAAAATACAGAGTTTTAACATTAGACTCGGTGTAACTGATATTATTTACCATTCGATTAGATGTTCCAAATAAGTCAAGGGTCCAATTCAGCAACAAAGCTCTGTTCAAAAATTTGACAAGCAAGGAAATGAAAAAGAACTCAAATTAGTGTTATAGTTTGTATTCAAAGTACCAGTTGCACTCCGTAAATCACCAGTCAGACCGCAATGACACGACAGATCATTTTCGACTCCACACAAAGATCTCAGTTTGTTGAATCACATAACCACGTTGGATGCATAACAAAAAGCACAAGACACCAGTGAGGATATTATAGAAAGCACAGGGCACCAGTGAGGATATTATAATAAGCGCAGGGCACCAGTGAGGATATTATAGAAAGCGCAGGGCACCAGTGAGGATATTATAGAAAGCGCAGGGCACCAGTGAGGATATTATAGAAAGCGCAGGGCACCAGTGAGGATATTATAAAAATACAAGCACTACACTGGGAGTATTATAAAAGGCGCATACACTACACTGGGAGAATTATAAAAGGCGCACACACTACACTGGGAGAATTATAAAAGGCGCATACACTACACTGGGAGTATTATAAAAGGCGCATACACTACACTGGGTATATTACTATGACCACAATGCGGCGTTAATGATTCCCAGAGATCAATGTGCTCGCATCGTTATTATCACCGTCGCTGTCATCACCGCAGACATCCAACTCAGCAGGAATACAACCATCTGGCATCTTTCTCAACTTGTCGTGTCTATCCTTATATGACCGTTTGCCATCTAGAGTTTTTAAAATATATCTATCCCCCTCTAAAACTTCCGTTATCACGAATGGACCCTTGAATTTCGGATCTAGCTTTGTTTGGTTTCTCTCCTCGTTCTTACGTAACACAAAGTCACCGAGATTAAACCTAACTATCTTCGCTTTCGTTTTGTCAAACCTGTCTTTATCATAACTGGCGCAAGTCTCTATGTTCCGTATCGCTTGTTGCCTTACATTGAAGATGTCTACTTCCTTTTCCTCAATATTATCAGGCAACAATAAACCGTAGGGCCTAGCTGCCTTCCCAATTAATAATTCTAGAGGACTTGATTTGGTTACACGATTGGTAGTGCAATTCAAGGCCAGTTGTATCTCTCCAATCGCGTCTTGCCAAGATCGCCCGGTCGTTTCCACCGTCGTTAACATATTTTTCAGCGTACTCATAACACGCTCTACCTGTCCATTGGCCCTACTCGCACCAGTTGCTATTAAGTGAAGTCTAATATGTCTATTCTGGCAGAAATTTTGGAAATCTTTACCCGTAAAACACCTTCCTTGGTCTGCTATTACCCAGCAGGGATTGCTGAATAAAAATATAGCGGACTTAAGTGCTATAATGGTATTAAAGGAATCTAATTTACGAGTATGATACAGGTATACAAATTTCGTGAAAGCATCAACTAAAACAATGATATACTCTTTCGAGTCACTCTTACCACTTAATTTACCCGTTATATCCATGTGTACCGTATGCCAGGGTATGCTGGTCTTAGGTATGGGATGTAGTTCAGCTTGTACTTTACCTGAACTAGCCTTCGAAACTCGACAAGCATGACAGTTCTCAACGAATTTGCGAACATATTTCGCCATTCCTTCAAACCAGTAATACTCGTATAGTTTCTCAAGCGTTTTATCCCAACCTAAGTGCATAATGGACTGATGCACATGATTAATGACGGACCACCTGAAACCCCTTGGGACAATGGGCAAGCAAAGAGTTCTACCTTTTCTCTGTATTTTCCGATGGAGTGTACCAGACCGTAATTCATACGTATTCGCAATATCTTCCGCGAGCTCTTCATTTTGCAACTTACGGACGATCTCAGAGATTTGTGGGTCGCGAGGTTGTTCTGCTAACAACCAATCATCGGAGATTTCAGATAGATTGATTTCTTTCTCTACAATTTTGTTGATCGTACGATGATCCAGATCTACGGGATTTCTCGAAAAGAAATCTACATGAGCCATTCGTTTGCCTTCCCGATACATAATGTCAAAGGTAAAAGTTTACAGGTAAGCCCACCATCTGTAAACCCTGTCATTTAAATGTACCTTGTCACTGGATGCCTTCAGAGAATTACAATCAGTGACAACAAGAAATTCCCGACCGTGCAGATAGTGACGAAAATGCTTGATGGCGTTTACCACTGCCAGCGTTTCTAACTCATAAGAATGATATCTAGATTCCGCAGGGCTAGTCCGCTTGCTATAATACTCAACTACTCTATTTTTACCTTCGACCCTATGCATTAGGATAGCCCCAAATCCTTCGGAACTAGCATCCGTATGTAGTTCTATTGGATATTTGGGGTCAAAAATCATTAGCACCGGCTCATTGGTCAGAATAGAAATTACTTTTTGCCTAATTTTTTCATGTTTATCCGTCCAATTTATGTTCTTGCTACCGGAAGTGAGAGCATACAAAGATTTCATTACCTGTGAGAATTTAGGAACAAATTTTCGAAAGTAAGAAGCTAAACCAATGAATTGCCGGAGCTGTGTAACAGTCGTTGGTGCGGGCAAAGAGCTCAAGGCTTGTACTTTACCTGGGTTTGGTCGGACTTCTCCGTTATGAATCACATAACCCAGATAAAGTACTGACGTCTTCAAGAAAGAACATTTAGAAAAGTTGAAAGAGAATCCGGCGTTTACGAGGGTATCTAGGACGGTGTTTAATCTTTCTAACGCCTGATCTATCGTATCGGCAATAATTAAAACATCATCCAAATAAACGACAACATACGAATAAGCAAGATCACCTAAGGCATTGAAAATGGCCCTCTGAAAAGCAGACGGTGCATTCTTCAATCCAAACGGCATCGTCATGTATTCATATTGACCATCAGGAGTAACGAACGCGGTATATTCAGTCGAATTCGGGTGAATAGGAATTTGATGAAACCCGCTGGCCATATCCAGGCTTATAAAGTATTTCGCCCCTCTCAGTCTCGCGATCTGGTCAGCTATGAGAGGAAGAGGGTACCGATCCGCGACGGTGTTTTTATTTAATGCTCGGTAATCTACACATAATCTATCTGAACCGTTCTTTTTTTTAACAAGTAATACAGGGCTTGCGAATGGTGAATTACTCGGTCTTATGATTTTTGCTCGGATCAGTTCACCTATCCTCTCTCGAACTATTCCCCGCTCCTCCTCACTGAGTCTATAAGGACTTCGTTGCACAGTAACGTTGGGATCAATTAAACGAATTTCTAATTGACCCGTATTTACACGATTCCGCGGAAAACCCGTAATAAATGACTCTTTGTATTTCTCGAGAACAGAAATCAATCGATCTTTATCGTTACCAACTACATCAGTGTCGACCTCATTAATGTTGATCACATCTTCCGCGACTCTGCTACAAGCGTTAACTATTTTTGTCTTACAAATATCGACACTGTTTCGTGTAACATTCACGTCAAAACCTTGGCTCAAAATTTCACGACCAATCATGATATCGTATTTTAAGTAATTATCAGAAAGAGCATGAAAAGTTATCTCCAATATAAAACCGTTAATACATACAGTGGATAAAATCTGATATGTACTGTTAACACAAGTATTCCCTATGCCTCGCATTATTACTACATCAGTCGTTCGTTTGCCAGAAAATTTCGAAGCTACGGATTCTTTGATTAATGAGCATTCGGCTCCGGAATCGAAATAAAATGGGTACGACTCACCCAGATGACTTAATTTACCAACTGGAGGCTCTACCACACAGGAGTCGACTCGACGTTCATTCTTGAAGCCGGATTTTCTGTTCTGCAGTTGTGGACAATCAGGTGCGATATGACCCTCCGCACGACACTTGAAGCAAACCACCTTGGACGATGAAGCTGGACGGTTTCTTTCCTGGTGTTGTGTATCCTTTGTATCCTTTGTATCCTTCGTATCCTTCCGCTGTTCACTACGCATCCTCTTGCGACACTCCGTTATTTTGTGTCCAAGAGTACCACAATAATGACACTTCACCCGGTAATGCGATAACTTGCGTCGTTTAACTTCAGGTTCCTCCGATGTATTTCCTAACAAAGTTGCCGGCAGATCGTTGTAAGGATAAGCTCTCATTTCATCATAAAATTGTTCCTCCGTCTTGATATTATTTGCGAGCGTTAATCGATGAAAGCGTTGATCTTGTGAGTTTAGCATATAAAGAGTTAAGGCATTGAGTACTTCGGGCATCGTTAGATCTTGCATCTTCATCTGCAACATGGAACGGAGGCGACTACCGTAAGCTCCTAGAGTTTCGGTCTCCGTCGGTCGTTCTCTGGACATCCTTATTAATGCCGTGGCGGCTGTCTCTCTGCCACCAAAACGCGAAAGGAATTGTTCCTTAAACGTTGGCCAGGAAAGCTTTCCACCGCGCACTATTTGTGAAAGCCAATGTGCAGCAGATCCCTTTAGGGCACGATTTAAA
>NW_022884668.1:0-12547 GCF_011952205.1 Bombus bifarius
CTTAATTATTAAACTTCTGCATTTAAAATTTATCTTAATTCAACATCGAGGTCGCAATCATCTTTATTAATATGATCTTTAAAAAGATATTACGCTGTTATCCCTAAGGTAATTTATTCTTTTAATTTATAATACAAGATCATTAATTATTCTTTAATTAAAGTTTATATTTAAAATAAAGTTCTATAAATTTAACAATCCTCCCAATTAAATATTTATATTTAAAAATATATATAATCTAAATATAAATATAAAATTCTATAGGGTCTTATCGTCCCATAAAAAAATTTTAGCATTTTTACTAAAAATTTAAATTTATTATATATATATGAGACAGTATATATCTCATTAATTCTTTCATTCCAGTTTTTAATTAAAAAACAATTGATTATGCTACCTTTGTTCAGTCAATTATACTGCAGCCATTAAATTATTAAATCATTGGGCAGATAGACTTAAAATTAAAATCAATAAGCCATGTTTTTGATAAACAGGTGAATATATTTTATTTGCCTAATTCCTTATATATATGTATATATTTCAAAATTTATTAAAAAATAAAAATTTTAAACATAAAATATTACTAATATAATCATTATACTTAATTTAAATAAATTATAAATTATTTTTTTTATAATAAATATATATTATTCAATTTTATATAAATTTGTTAAATTTTTAAAATAAAATCATTAAATTATTAAGTATTTATTAATAAAAATTATTACTAAATCAATATAATTATAATATAAATTTTTAAATAATAATAATAATTTAATTATATATTTAAATTTATAGATTATCCCATAAATTTTTTATTTAATAATATAAAAAATTATTAAATAAATTTTTTATATTTATTAAATATAAATTAAATTCATTTCAAAAAAAACTAGATATAAAAAAAATCTATTAACATTTAATTTCTAAATATATATTATAATTTTTTATTCTACAAAAACATAATTATATATTTAACTCTTTTCCTTTCGAGAATAATAAAATTATTAAATTATATTAATTAACCCTGATACAAAAGGTACAAAATTTATTTTACTTATTTAATTCTTTAAAATTTCATTCACATTACTAAATCTATAAATCATTATATTATTTCATAAATTATTACTTTAACAATTATTTATTATACAACTTTACAAAAATATAATTTAATAAATTTTAAACTAAAATATTAAATTTATTATTTAAAAAGAAAATTCAATTTAAATAATTTTCATTAAAAATGAAATATTATAAAAACTAATTTTTTATCTAAAAACATTTTCCAATATTTTTACTATGTTACGACTTATTCCACAAATGAAATTGACGGGCAATTTGTACACTTTTCAAAACTATTTTCAAATTAATTAATTTATTAATTTTACTTTTGAATCCTCTTTCAAATTAATATTAAAATATAATTATTAAAAAATTAAATTTATTATAACTCATAAATTCTTAAATATACTACATTTTGATTTGAATTAAAATTTTTTATTAAATTTTTATTAAAATTAATTTTATATAATAATATACAACAATACATAAACATCTACTTAAGTTTATCTTATCGTGGATTATCAAATTAAACCACAAGTGGCAGATAGCGCGGAGACAATGTATCTATGTGCTGAATCAAAAGTAAAACTTTTTTATTTCTAATTTCTCCAAAATTAAACTTTTACTAATATATTTGTGATGTTAGATTTACTTATTGATATGTATTTAATTATCATTTACTCAGTAAGCAAATATGCTCCAAATTATATCGTGCTTGGTCTTATCTGAATGAGAAAAGTGTGACAAATATGTTGGTAAATGATTTCATTTACTACAATGAATCAAAAATAAAAAGAATTTGATTTATGAGTTGAGGGTCTCAGCTTGTGGGAAGTTTTTAATGTTTGCGTAATGTACGCCTAGTATAGGTGCTCACATAAACGTTGCACTTCATACTACCATTTATTGACTTACAATGTAACCATTCCTTAGATATTGTATTATGGATCGCTGACATTTTAGGAGGGGGAAGAAAGAGAATAAACGTATGAGATATATAATTACGTATATATGATTACACAATTGCAGGGAACATTTTCTTAATTTAACTGTGTTTGTATAACTGTGTTTGTCAATTCACATCAGAGACCAGGCCACACACCGCGGGCAGGATGGCGCCCAGATGTCTGCACATCCTTGGCGCGTGCCCTCAGTAGTCCTAAGTACCCACCAGGGGTCTTGGAATTTTCATAGTTAAGGTCCTTCAGGCCAAGCGAGTATCTCTTGTCTTAGATTTCCTTTTACGTTTATTGTTTACTACGGGTTAACAGGGAAAGTAGGTTTTCCTCGCGTCTGCTATGTTGCGTTAGCAACTTTCTCACGAGGGCGGCTAAAACCCTTCCTGGTCCACCAACCGTCTTATTATCCAATCGGAGAAAGATGTCTACTACCCTCACTTCCTTAACAAAAATTATCATCAACAAGTCCGATAGTCCCGTGTCCTTAGACACACCCATCCCTAGCTTTCCCCAGACACAGTATCGTCAGTAAAACTTCACTTATTCCGTATCCTTAGAATAGTCAACATATCTTTACCGGTCTCTATCCTTATAACAGTCGCGTACTTAACGTATCAGTGTAACTAGGTTTTACATAAGGTGATTGGAGTGAATTGTGATTTGTGTGTGTTAATTCAGTGTGTATTTCATTGTGATTGCTGAATTCATAATAAAGATTAATGAAAACAAAATTAATAGTTGTGTTACGACTCAGCTATTTTATTTTATCGTCTAACCCTCAAGTTTACGTGACATTTGCATTGTTCTTTTGTGATCTTTGCTTACAATCTTTGGTTCATTTACTAACTAAACATACGGTTTTCTTATTGCTATAATTTAATTTTCTACGGTGGTTAGCCACCAATATTTATCTTTATTGTCTTTGAGTGTCTCACTTAAATCTACGGTTGACAATTTATACATAAGTCTTATATCGCTATCCTTATGGTCTATGTCGCTATCGTACAGTATTTTTTATTATTACGTTTCTGCTGTAGTGATAGAATAATGCTAAGTTATTATTGTTTTGGATTAATTTCACGCTATCTAAACAGGTGAAGGATTCCGGGGGGAAATAACCTGTTTTTTGAACGTGTTTATGGTATAACGGGTTTGACTATAGATTGTGGGCGACGATGAAGTTTATGATTATTTTGTGTATCTTTGACCAGTGGTCTGACTAATTTAAGAATGAAGAATCGATATGGATTAATTTGGGCTCTTCGTATAGCTTGTGATTTGCTATATTTGCTAAATTTCAATTCTGGCAATCTATATATTCCTAAACATGCTGTGATGTATTTTCTTTCAATGATTCTTAATTTTTCCGTGGCGTTGACACTTACATTGAAACAGATTTAACGACCATACATTAGAATGGTTGGTCTAATTAGTGTTTTGTAGCAGTGAAGTTTTATTGATCTGTGCGAATCTTTCGAGTAAGGTAGTCTTATGAGGTATAAGAAGAACTTATCTGCTTTCTATAACTGTGTCTTTATGTTGTCGTTGTGATTTAACCCGAAGTTTAGATGAACTCCGAAGCATCTAACTTTGTTTGCATCGGAAAATTTTCCGTTGATATTTTCTGTTGTATGGAAGAATATTTTCGAATTTATTCTCACGTCGTACTTTGCTTTTGAAGTTTTTGAAATATATGGACTGAACGAGATTGTTTCACATTTATGGGTGTAGATTCTTAGCTTCCGTGTTGGAAAGCGTAATTTTTTACTTTCTTGACTAGGTCTTGCAGCTGGATTTTTATTTGTCAGGGTTTATTGTTTCTTGTTTTATTGTTTATTAACATATCATTTACGAATGCTATTGCTGATTTATTATTTTGATTGCCGTTCTTGTTCATGCCATACATTTATAATAGGACACTAAACATGGATATTGAACAGGATAGGCCAGTTTACCGTGTCTTACTGTAGATCTCGATGCGTTTGGTCCTTTTGCTTGATCCCTCTGAGAGGTAGAAGTATCTATCATTTTCTTTTTAATTTTTCCTTTATTAAACGTTCTTATTTGTTTCTACAGATACTTACATTTTTGTATCATTTGCTAATTACTATAGCATGGGAATTTCTGTGCTATTACCCATAATAAAAAAAAAAACCAAATAAAATAAGGAAGGTTTTTAACGTTTTAATTAGAATGTATGGGTGTGTGATTTGTTAATAATTGAGGATGAGTAAGGATAACTATTATCATTATTATTATCATTATTCTTATCATTATCATTATCATTATCATCATCATCACCATCATCATCATCATCATCATATTATTATTATTATTATTATTATTATTATTATTCTGTGTCCCTTGGTTCTCCTGTTATTTCTCATTCTTCTATTACGTGTCTCAGGTCTTCTTCTTTCTTTTTACATAGCTTGCATCTTTTTTCTCCCTCTTCTTTCCAGTATTCCCTTGATTTAGTCTCGTTTCCACATCTGAATCTTGCTAATATTTTTCTGTCCTTCCACTTCATCCTCCCTTCTAAGTATTTTGCTAACTCTTCTTTGGCGATTTTTCTATAATGTTTGTCATATTTTGATTCCCTTATCCTTCCCCCCTCTCTTCTGCTTCTCTCTTTCTCCTTTCTTCTATAATTTGGTCTAGTGTCGTCTTTTCTTGCTCTTCTCTTATTTCCATCTGTGTCCCTCCATTTCTCATCCTTTCTAGTCCCTTCTTTCTCTCTCTTGCTCTTTTCCGTTATTGGCCATTTCCCCAGTTTCTCTCTCTTTCCTTTATGCACTTCTTTACTAGTTCCTTTTTTGACTCTATGGCTTTCCCTTCATACCTTGCTGCTCTTCCTAATACTTTTTCTTTGATTTCTGTTAGCTTACATTCTTCTATCGATATATAATTCGGTGTTGTCATATCTAAACCTAAGCTCCATTTCACATATCTTCTTTGTAATCTATCCAGCCTTTCTTCCATGTTCCAGCCTCATACCTATGCTCCAAACAGCGCCACGTTCCAAACATCTTCATTCTCCTCTTGTTGTCCTGTTTGGAAATTTTTTCTTCCACGCTCCATGTTTTCTTCATTGCTATTCTTGCTCTCTTTTTCCTGTCTTCTATGTGTTTCTCATCACTACCGTTTTTTCAGTAGTATGTACCCTAGGTATCTTATCTCGTCCACTTCTTCTAATTCTCGTTCTCCCCATTTCCATTTTCTTTGTCTCCTCTTGTTCTTTCGTTTTTTTCGAAAACTACACTCTTGGCCTTTTTCGTGCTCAGTTCCAATTCGGTTTCCTTTAAAAATATTTCGAATCTCTTTAGCATTTCCTTTAGCTTCTCCTCTCTATCAGCCATCAGCACAATATCGTCTGCATATGTCAATGACCATACCTTTCTTTCTCCTGCCACTATGCCCCCCCCGACTTGTCCTTTCCTTAATTCTTCTTCCAGCCCCGCCACGTAGATGTTAAATAGGGCTCAACGGGCATCCTTGTCTGACTCCCCTCACTGTCCAAAATTCTTTTGTGTTGTTATTCTTGATTCTTACCACATTCTTTGTTTCTACGTATATCTCTTTATTCCTTCTGGTTAAGTTTTCGTTAATCCCCATTTTTCTCATTTTCTCCTCCAATTTCTTTCTGTTTAGCCTGTCGAACGCCGCTTTTAAGTCCGCAAAGCAGGCATGTAGTTTTTCTTTTTCTCTACTCAACTGTTTGTCTATGATATGGTTTATCACAAATACCGCGTCTTTCTTTTCTGAATCCGAATTGGCTCTCTTTCAGTTTGTTTTCAATCTCTGCCTTCAGTCGTTCGTGCAGTATCCCTGCACAGATCTTGTATGCTGTATCCATTAATGTTACTTTTCTGTAACCCTTCCCTACTCTCTTGTCCCTCTTTTTATATTCTTTCTTTTCCCATTCCCACTCTCCTTTCTCTCTGTCTGTCTCTCTTTCCCTTCTTTCCCTTTCCTCTTTCATTTCTCTCTTCAGCTCCTCCACTTGCTTTTCCAATATATATATATTTTATTTCCTCGATCATTGCCTCGAATCCTCTTTCCATTTTCTCTATTTTTTCCACCACTGTCTCCATTACTTTCTCTCTGGCTGGTGTCTCTTTTTCTGTCGAACTGTATTTGTCCAGTGTATTTTTGAAGACTGCTTTACCAGTACTCCTTGGTCTTCCCCTGTTTGTCGCCATCTGCCGTTTCCCTACCTTACTTTGTTTTGCCGCGTTTCTAGCCTCCTAACCTCTTCTTTTCTAGTTTTTCTTATTTGTAGCTTTCTCTCGTTCTTGTCTCCTTTTTCGCTTTTCTTTTGCCTTCTCCTTGTATGCTCACTCTTTATTTTCCCTTCTTCATGCCTCTTTATGCTTCCTGTTCCTTTTTCCCTTCACACTTCACTTTTTCCCCAGAGATCTCCGTCCGTGTGTTACCCTCGGCCCGAACCGAACCGAAAGCCCAAGTAAGGATTACTATTTTTGGCAAGCGAGTTTATGTAATTGTCCATTTTGTCGTCATATGCTTTAGAGAATTTTGTGTGCACTTAGTATCGATGTTAGTATAGTTGATATATATATATATATATATATATATATATATATATGGATATGTGTATATTAGTTAGTTAGAGGAGGTAGAACAAGAATTTTCCCGTTGATGGATTGGATAAGAATGTGAATTTTCGTTGTTTGATATAAATTTATTCCTACGTTTGCCTTCTTCTTCTCTTTTAATTTCGCTCTAGTAGTTTGTCGTTAGAACCAAAGCTCAGTTCATTTACTACGATGGTTTCTATTGCCACAATTTTCTTGCCCTTCGAGTTTAATAATCGAGGATGATTCCAACGATCCTCCCTGTGTGGGGTTCGTGTGGTTTCGCAAGCCTTGCCCAAAGACGGGCAATATTTTGACAACAGTGGGAGGAGGAATGCGAAGATCGATGGGTGTTTTCGATAATCGAAAACACCGTTTGCACACGCCAACACAGCGAACGATCCTTTGGTTAAATTTTCGAAGGGAAATTGTTCTGCTATTTCTCTCTTACAATCGCATGCAATGATGGCAAGAATATCGGTAAATAGCAATGCCGGTATTGCTCTTAATTTTCGATTGACCCTGACGATGTATTTAATGGTCCTCTCTGTGCGGGACTTGTGTGATTTCGCAAGCCTTGCCCAAAGACGGGCAATGTTTTGCCAACAATGGGAGAAGGAATGCGAAGATCAGTGGGTGTTTGAGTAGCTGAAAACACCGTTCGCACAAGCCGACACAGCGGACAACCCCTTTGTTTAAAGTTTAAACAATGATTCTATCTTCAAAACCGTTCACGAAAATAAAACGAGATCGATGATAGGAAGTTCTAATTCGAGTCTCGAGGGCAACGAAATTATCAGAGAAGAAGGAAATTTTCAAAATTAATTTTCTTACCTTGAGGAGTAGGTGCTGTCTGGCGCCATTACCTCAGCTGCTCCGGTGGTCGTCGATGTTTTTGTTGGGTTTATTACTTGAACTCGAATATAGTTTACTATCAACTTTTACTTTATTTATCTATTTCGATACAGACTGAACAATTTACTAACTGGATTAATACCGCAATTACAATGCCCGTTTCTGTCTAAGCGATGAAATGAGGACTTCAAAGATAAAATTTTCTTTTTACTTAGTCGCGGCTCTCTTTTCTTGACCGAAAAACTAAAGACCCCGAAACGCAAAATACTATACAAAATTTTAAAACGCAATGATGAGCGCAATAACGAAAGTAGTAACAATGAACACAAAGAGTGAACAAAATAATAATGAACCGTAATAACAATGATCACTAAGAATGAATACAAAAATAATGAGCACAATATGGTACGTAAATTATAATGAGCACAAAGAATGATTAAAATAATAATGAGCGCTGCGCTATGTTGCTACGCTTATTTATAATGCCATCCCCCACGGAGTGGTGGTCCACTGGGGCTTCACTTCCGTGGGAATCGGGATGTTGCAGTTTGGGTTTCCTGAAATCGTACGTGAGACTGTCTTCTCATATCTATGATTCTTACCTCTGAATGAAAATCGACGCATCATAATAGTGTGATGCTGGTAGTGAACATCTTAAGAGAATCTTAATTAGCCTAGGCCCTGTTTTTAATATTTGATTTCATTCGACTGCATGTGGCCTTCTTTCATCTACTGGCCGTCGGTTTTTCGTAATCGCCACGCAAGCACGTGTTGCCGTACGGGTATATGTGTCGCTATCGAGTTTTACTGCCTCGGCTCCCATTGTTGGCATAACATACGGTCAGCGTTACAGTTACGTAATTATTTCATTCTAACCACTTCTAGTTAATTATGATTGCGACAATAGATCATGGGAGTTGTGGTGTCTTGACAAGAGATACCCTGCTTTCTCCCATGGGTTATTTACATTTTCCATTTCTGCTGCTATATTTTTATTGATTGTAGTATAATTTGACATTAATTGATGTACGGTACAAGGAGAAATGAGAACATTCTCCCATGAGAATATTATATGTTTTACCAGTTTATATTTTTTAAATGTTATATTTTATAAATTATATACATGCAGAAAAGATATGAAAGTTATAGAAGGAAATCTAAATAGAATCTTGTTATATTTTTTATTGATTACTATTAAGGTGTTTTGAAAGCAAAATGATAGCTTATACGCAATATTTTATTGTTTTACTTCTCATTGAATTATGCAAGTAAATCAGTTAGTCAATCAAAGTAAGACTATATATACATTACAAATAACTGTAACGTCTTAAAAATTACAAAATTCATTAATGGATATTGAAACATGGTAACATAATCCTTAGAAAGGTCTGTGAAATATAACACAAGGGTGAGCAGAGAGCAATCGCCGGTATCAACGAATGCCAAAGGATATGCCAAAATAGTAGGTCTTATTAAACGATCTTTTATTAAACGATCGACGCTTTTGCAACGATGTAAACATTTGAAACATCCAACATTGAAACGCTGGATATTTCTCGCCTCTCGCCGTAGAGAAAAGCTATAGAAATTACGAAAGTACGTATGCAGTGTAGGAAGTATCGAAGAAAGGATGTATTTAGTGATGGAAAATAATTTGACTCGAATGCGTTAGATGTTCCTAAGAATCATGCAGTACTAAACCATTATTCAGATAAAAGAAAAGGAGAAGAAAAGTGGAAAGATTAGAAATGATATACTTGCGTTGCGAACTTTGGGACGGAAACGGAAAGAAGATGCGCATGATACGTTTAGAATATGAACATGTTGGGTAGTGGAGAAATGACACTTATAGATATATGGAAGGAAAAAAATAATAACGGATGGATTCTTTCGTTCGTGCACTTAAATCAGATGATCATGTGGTTAGTATGAATTTCTGTAATAACGTCATTGGAAGAAATGGAGTTAATTATTCCTGCGCGATATAAAACGCAGCATACGCCAACCTCCTAATTATGGAAATTTTCATCACTTTATAGACGAATATATTTGTATGATTTGAATGTACAACTATCTCTAAAGAAATTACATGTAGAATTTTAGCATGTTTCTCTTGGCATAAAAATTGTGCAATATGATCAAGCAACAGTGATATAAAATAATATCACGTTGCAGTTTATCTGAACGAAAAAACGAAATATTTACTTGTGTAATATTCACAAATAAAACTATGCAATTACCAGAGATATCGCAATCGATCGAAAATGTTGCACGATTCAAAACAGTTTCTTAAAAAAAGTTGAAAGAAGTGTTGGTTTATTAGATCATGTGAAACAAGAAAGTATTCACATAATGACAACTCCGAGGCTCTACTTCCTAGGATTATAGGATTTGAAGGTGCAGTTCTACCCCAGAAATGCTTGTAGAGCCTCTTCACCTCGCTTGCCTCTGGCGGTTGCCTGCCTGGTTCTAAGTAAGCCAAGTCATTGTTAACAATTACATCGGCCAACATCCTTGGACACATTTTAAAGATCTCCTGACAGCATGCGTTGACCCAAGATGACGGCATGCAGATAGGTTGTGTTCGCGTCGCTTCGTACACTGTCCGTGTGTACAAACAGTACGCCACGAATGTAATCCAGATGTCTTCACGTGGGCAGACGCCACCCGCCACCCGCCACCCGCCACGAATGCAAGCATGGTTTTGCAACCCTTGAAAACGCAAAAGCCTGAAAAAGGGGCAGAGTGGTCAACCCCTAAAGATATTAATATAAGCGCTACACCGATAAAGCAAAACAGCCCAGAAATCAAGAAGCGGTCTGATGAAGAGAAGGAGGATACTAAAGAAGAATCGCGGCCAATACCCGACATAAGGGAACGAGCTAGCGATATGGAAAAGAGGGTCCTACCATTCTGCCACGACACGAGCAACAAAGTTAACAAGGGCAAACCGCAACGATAATGCGTTACTTTAAGGATATGAGAGGATTTGTGGAGAATCTCCTGCTCCACAACTGTCATCTAGCCGGAAGGCTAGAACAAGCTAAAAGCTAAGAATAAGGAAACTGCGATATTAAGCGCTGTGAGTAAGTCGCTGGAAGCCAGCAAGCGGCTTAAAACGGCCGTTAAGAAAACAACGAAGGCCGAGCCAAAACAGCTCTCGTACGCGGAAAAAGTGAAGATGGCCAGCAATAAAGCGGACAAATGGCGGTAAAACCACCGAGAAATGTGGTTATAATCCGGTCGGAAGTTGAGGATGGTGAAATAAGAACCAGCGGAGAAGCGCGCGACGCGCTATTCACGCTAGTAATCCCCCGTAAAGGGGGAATACAAGTCACAGCAGTTGAAAAAAAAAAAAGCGACACCGGCCTAATCGTGGAAACGACGAAGAACTGAAGCCGGAAGGACTGAAAGCGTTCACGGAGGATGTACAGAATACACACATAACGTACGGACATTCGGAGAAAAAATAAAATAATCAGATGACTCATGCGAAAAATCGTTCTTCACATAAGTGGATGAATATCTGAAAAATATTCGAAATTCGAACATCTTACACATGTTCGCACATTTATCGAGAAGTGAGTTGTGTATTATACAATTTTTCTAGATGTATATGTTTTTTTGTCACATAAATGTTATTAGGCCAGTTGCTGAACAAGAGCATAAAGATTCATCACTTTGAGCAGAGGCATATGCTTGTACGAGTTTAAAATAATCTTCTTACCATTGAAATCTATCCATAGTTACGCTATAAATTATAATACAATTTGTATATTGTATTTGTATTCAACAGTACATCTCAACTGAACAAATGTATCGCGTAACAACTATTTATCACTAAAGCGAAGATGTCTAACCCAATCGAATTTTATTGTCAATGTTAGTATTATTTTAGAAATGATATAAATAGTAAAAATGAAAAGGAAACAACTTTTAATTCTCTGATAATTTAATAAGAGGAGCATCTAACGCTCCTTTTCTCTCGATCTGTTTAGCAATAATTTTATTCACTAATTTTTCGAGAGCTTCCAATATGATCTCACTGCGCTCAAGACTGTCAATAGACAACGTGCAGAGAAAACTTTGATGCCTCATCTGTGAAATGCTGTCAAAAAGGCTTTAAGTGAAAACATACATACATGCCTGTATGAAAACTGCAACTGCTCATGAATTCAATTTCGACTCGGATTTGAGAATCCTATAAGATATCATTTTAAACTATACTAAATATATAGAGTACGCTGTCCCGCGTATCCTGAAGATATCTTTAAAATGACGGTCCTACCAAATTAAATTCAGACTGTTTTCTGAAACTGCTTAATCAAATGATGCATTGATTTATTTTTATAGTAGTAAATCTGGGCATCAGAAATTTGCTCCATCCATTTGAAAGTCCATCGAACTCGGTCTATTTATCACCGTTACGAAACATATATACTCTAGTAGGAACATTCCTAACACGATAATGCTTAGAGGAAAGCACGCCAGAATCGCTGTCTCTCAAATCCATTCAATGAATAAGAGACGAATGAAGATGCGTATTATAGTTATATGCAAGTATCCGTAAAGTGGTGTGAGACGTTCGAACAGGTTTGTTCGATGAAAATCAGCTACATACTCTGTTCCGGGTGAAGAAATGAGCCGCAAGTGGAAAAGGGTGAAAAGGGAAGGGGAAATAAGGAGAATACAAAGAGTTGATGAATGTAAGGAATGAAAGCTGAATCTCAAAATAAAGAACAAGAAAGAACAAGCTACTTACGATAACACGATTGCTAGTCATCTGTTCTCGATGACGATTGCCATACCACCGCCCTTGTTGAATATTTTAGCAGTGCTAGTATATTTGAGCATATTATATTTATATTTCGATGCACACTACCTCTTCGACCATTTATTTCCGTGATTATGACTGAAGAACAAACAGAAGATACTTATCGTAAATGAAATTTAAGCAAGAAGGAACTTTTTGCGATGTTAACTCCAAATGAGAAAATATGTATATATCAGTATGGATCATGACCTGCCTATTTTTACATTAAATGTTTTGAAAGGTTGTATTTCAAAGCATGGCAT
>NW_022884669.1:0-38202 GCF_011952205.1 Bombus bifarius
ATTTATGAGGTAAGAAAGTGAAAAATTTATTTTTCACAATTGTAAATCTGTAAAGATTGTGCTGATAAAAATAAATATAATGAAATTACTTTTGATAGAGTAATTTTAGAAGCCTTACAACTGGATGAGTCTACACCTCAAATGGATCACTTACTTTTTGTCACGTTTATTATACTTGTTATTTCATTGTACTGTATGTTATATTAGTGGACATAATTATATGTAGCGGCACATGAGTCAGAGGACGATGCGAATCGAGAGCGACTCATATTGTTATTTTGCCTCGGGACATTGACACCGCCTTGACGCACGAAACGTAACGATAATAAAACTCCGGGCAAAACAATGTCGCCGCTAGTGCAACCGTGGAACAAAAACGAATTTGAATTTTTCAACTCTCCCCTGACCAGTATAAATAAATGAACGCCATTGTAGTTGTTCAAAGAGGTTTATATTTACAGTGATGTAGTATCGTGGACGAAAGGCCTGGGAAATATCGGACGAACTATGAACAGTGTCGCGAGAGCCGAGGCGCCGTCGGGCCCATCAATGTGTCATCGGTCTTTTCAAGTGCATAGTTTCGTGGAAAAGACCTACGTGACCCTGGCCACGAGCGTCTGCAGAACACGTGTGCGGTGGGCCTAGGAAAAGGGCAATAGAATGCGACAACAGTTAGTCGAAAAGCAGTGTGCGAGTCGAAAAAGCAGAGTGCGAGTCGAGAAGCCGAGTGCGAGTCGAGCGGAGACGGAGGTTGCGAGTGGCGTTGCCGAGAGAGTGTGGATTGCGCTGTGTTCTGTACGTTTGGTATGAATAGTCCAAGTTAAGCCACAATCGTCTTCTCTGTCTGATTAACATCTCTATTGTCCACTCTTTGTGAACATATTACATCACGATATTACAGTGATATGTACAAGAATTGATTTAACAGGGTTTAACAATTATACGTGATTATAAGAAACTCTTAAAGTAAAGACAATGTTCTTAGGTTCAAACGAATCCACGATCAACGGGATAACTCTTTATACAATTGGATATGTGTTGACACTCAAAATGACGTTGGCTGTGTTGTACGGTATCTTTCAGACTGACAGACTGACGTTGTGTATAAACTCTCCAAGGTGATCATAAGAATAAAAGACTGACACGATCACATTTGTCAATTGCGTATTGACCCGGGTTATCAACAAAATTCCAGGCGTCGTTACTAAGCAGACACGCGCAGAGCCGTCATTAGTCCCCTCCTCGGGACTTGTTTGTTAATACAACGTGTGTCCCTCAACATTGGTACTTCTACTGTTAAGTGAAACGTTCATCCCATGACCGTGGCTACGTTCGGTGACCAGTTGTGTCACCTCGACCCCAAGCCCACTGTTACAATACTACAATGAACAGCTGTAACAAACAGTTTAGACCAAAGTATGATATTGGGAATCTTCCCAAATTCCAAAAGAAAGGCCCGTTATCCCTACATCTCTGACATATATATTATATTTATTTATTTTAATATGTCGGAGATAAGAGGACACCGGTGCCTTCCCTCTGAAACCTCGGGAAAATCCATAAAAACATTGTAATTAAAATCTACAGTTGTAATTAAACGATTTGCCGACATTCTACCCAATTGTATTTGTTTGAGACTTGTGACAATGAGCTTGGGCTCAAGGCGACAATTAGTCGCCGAACGTAGCCGCGGTCAACGGGAGGAACTCTCCATCTAACAAAGGCATTGAGTAATCCTATAGCTCTCCTTAAAAGAAAGATTTGTAGCAACACGTGGCAGTAAACATTCCAACGGTTTCTGTCCCGTAGCTCGCCACACGCAGATCCTATTCTCCGGGCAGGATGTTTACCAGATGCCGACGCGTCTCCGCAGTACGTGATCGGCTAGCCCGAGGACCGTTATAAACACTAATATCTAGTTACCTAAAATCCTTCAACAGATACACAGTCTTTGTCCCAGTTACGGGAAGACAGGAGAGACCTATTTTTCCACGAACGACGTCTCCCACTAGCAACCCTCCCTCAAGGGCGGCTAGCATCCTTTTCTAACTACCGATATGGAGATTGGCCAATTAGCAGCAACGTCAATTTCCCTTACTTTCCGAACGTAGGATGTCCCCGACGAATCCGATGATCTCGTGTCCTTAGACACACCCCGTCCTAATTTTCCTCTGGGGTATCACCGGGACGGAAAGTCATTCTCTCTCTTGCGGTCTCATCGACAAAAAGGATTAACTCCTTACGGTCAGCGAATATTAACACAGAATCCGACTTAGATTTTTGCGAGTGCGTATGACTACCGTCCCGTTGTCCGCGGATTCGTTATTGAACCTAGGATCATTGTCATTAGTTTCTCGAGTATCTAATTACCACGGTTACTTGTCCGGTTCTATGGTAATCGTAACTACACTAGCCAATGTCTTCTCTATTGCATAACGACGACGTGTAATCCAAACGAAGATTCGCTTCACGCCCCTAACCCTAATTCGAATGTAGACCCGACATCAGAAGAGGGATCAGTGCCGGTTATAACAGTGCAAGAGCTTACGACCATCGTGCGCGAGTTAATTCCGTCGCGAGTGCAAAAATCGAATGTGGAACCTAACAATTTTTCGACTCCGCTGCATGGTGCGCAGCTACCAATCTGATTATGGAGGAAAATCCTTTGCAAAGCAGTGCCCTGAATGTAATTTCAATACCGAGTGTCGAATCGACTTCTACGTAGTGGAGGCGCCAACTGGTAGATCAAGCCATCCGGGTGAGTCGTTTCCATTTTACCCCGATTTCGGAGCCGAGTGTTCGCTAATTAAAGAATCCGTAGTCTTGAGAATTTCTGGCAAAAGAACGATTGATATAGTAGTAATGCGAGGAATAAGAAATGTTGGTACTAAACGTATCGCTCAAATCTTGTCCGTTGCAGGTGTCGGCGGGTAGAGATAAACTTTTCATGTTCTCGCTGATAGTTATTTAACAATACGATGTCACGATTGCTTGTTAAATTTTAAGCCAAGATTTTGACGTAATATAACACAAAATAGCCTCGCTATGTGCAAAACAAAAATAATTAATGCCTGTAATAAAACCGCTGAAAACGAGATCGATGTTAATGAAGTTGACAATGATGTACGTGGTAGTGATAGAAGTCGATTAATCTTTCTTTTTGAAAATTCAGAGATTCATCCGTTACGGGTTCCCTACGTACTCGTACAGAAAAAAATACAGGCCAGGTAGAAGTACAATTAATTGATCCTAACATCGCTGTACAAGGAGTCCTAATAGACTTCGCGAGCGCAGAATAGTACGTGAGAGAACAAGCGACTTAATTACAGCCAAAAATCATAAAGCCTAGTAATTCACCGTTCGCGAGCCCTGTGTTACTCGTGAAGACGAACAATGGTTCATATAGATGATAGGTAGATTTTCGAGAACTAAATAAATATACGGTCGCGGATCGGTATCCTTTGCCCCTCATTGCGGATCAAGTCGCGAGATTACAAAAGCGAGATATTTTATTATTCTGGACATGGCCGGTGGGTTTCTCCGAACCCCTATTCATCCTATTTCTAGGAAGTATACAGCCTTGATTACCCTCGATGAACAATTTGGATAGTGGGTTGTTGTTTTTTTCGAATTCTTTTGTGCCTTTGTTCGATTCATTCGATGTCCTTTATTTGCATAACATAAGTGCGTGCGCGTTTAATGTTTCTTCCGGAAGTCATTTTCCGGACGGCGATACTATGCTGACTCCGTTGAAAATGGGGATTCTTACATTTTCGGACAACCCTAATAATTTTGCAACTTGTACTTGTCTGGGTATTCTAATGTTTATGTTCTTCCTTGCTACAGTTTTGTGAACCGTCAAAGCGTTTGCTACGGAAATCCTCAGGAGTAGTCGCGTGCCAAGTCTTCTGTAGCATTTGACCCTTTTTAATTGTGGTGACATAAGAAATCATTTGGCCAGAGTGATCTGTACCACACTTTCCTCCATTGTCTTCAGCAGCGGCTGCTGATTTCGATGTTGCGAACAAACGAAACGAGAGATCATTCTTGAGATTCCTTTGAAAACACGTATAACAGCCAACGTGCCATTCGTACGTTGTCGTCTATTTGGATGATGTCCTAATTATTGCCGACTCGATAGATCAAGCTCTAAAAGTATTGCACACCGTACTAGATACCCTTGTAAAAGCCGGATTCTCCTTTAACTTTTCAAAATGTTCTTTTCTAAAGGCATCGGTACTCTATTTGGAGTATGTAATTTACGTCGGAGAAGTTCGTCCCAATCCGGGTAAAATGCACGCCTTGAGTTCTTTACCTGCGTCAACGACCGTCACACAGCTCAGGCAGTTCATAGGTTTAGCCCTTTATTTCCGAAAATTCGTCCCTAAATTTTCACGGGTCATGAAACCCTTGTATGCGCTTACTTCCGATAATAAAAACATGACTTGGACAGATAGGCATGGAAAAATAAGGCAAAAGGTAATTTCCGCCCTGACCGACGCGCCGGTGTTAATGGTATTTGACCCGAACTACCCGATAGAACTTCGTATCGACGCTAGTTCGGATGGATATGAGGTTATTTTAATGCACAAGATTGAAAGTAAAAATAGAGTAATAGAATATTACAGTATAAGAAGTAGCCCTGCGGAATCTAGGTATCATTCTTACGAACTAGAAACGTTAGCAGTTGTGAACGCCGTCAAGCATTTCCGTCATTATCTCCTCGGACCAGAATTTCTTGTCGTCTCCGATTGTAATCCTTTGAAGGCATCCAGTAGTAAAGTAAATTTAAATGACAGGGTTTACAGGTGGTGGGCTTACTTACAAACTTTTACTTTTGACATTCTGTACCGGGAGGGTAAACAAATGTCCCACGTAAATTTTGTCTCGCGAAATCCCGTAGACTTGGATCACCTTACGATCAACGGAGTCATAGGGAAGGAAATCAATCTGACCGAAATCTCCGAAGACTAGCTATTAGTGGAATAACGTCGCGACTCCCAAATTTCTGAGATCGTCAATAAATTGCAGAACGAGGAGCTCACGGGAGATATCGTGAATACGTATGAATTACGGTCCGGTACCCTTCATGTAATGTACGTTATGGAAATGTAATGTACGGAAATGTACGTTAATGTTTATTGGCTAATTTGTGTTGGTCGTTGGAAAAGGATACTAGCTGCCCTTGAGAGGGTGTTGCTAGCGGGAAGCATCGTACGTGAGAGATAGCAGATTTCTCGTGTGTCCCCGTGGTAGGTGGTCAACTTCGAGACTGATAAACAAAGACTGTTTGTCTCTTTGGAGGACCTTAGCTAAAATAAATCCTAAGATTTATGGCGGTCCTTAGGCTAGCTGGAAATATTCGGTACGAATGTATCGACTTCTGGCAATCATCTTGTCCGCAGGTATAGGGTCTTTGTGTCGTGCGTCACGCGACGTAAACTGTTGGGAAGTTTACTGTCAAGTGCCGCCACAATTCTATAAAAATATTTTGTGGTTTTTCTGTTATATAACATTATATTGTATTATAATTAGACGAGTTCATAGAACGGTTTCTTTGTCGCCAAAGAACTTCAAATTTGATGTCATAGTAAGAAGAAGACTATCGTTAAGAGAGCGAGCCTCGCGGTTTGTCGCCTGAAGATTCTATGCACGATTCCGAAACTTCAAAGCAAGCAAGCGAACTTAGTTCTCTTCCCACAAGTAACTCAATTTTTTTCAGGCTGACATTTTGAGCTATGCATACCTGAAATTTAATTAGAATGTAATTCTTTTTTATTTAAAATTGCATTCATCTTCCAGAGCTATTAGTGAATTACAACGAGATTGTCCTTACCAACATCGAGGCCCTTTTTCTATTTCGTTCGGTAATTTTCATTGTTAACTTTTTAAACATTTTCTTCTACGCCTACTTTAAAATTTGTTGACGATCACTTTCTACGAATTAATCACTGTTATCTGATCGCTCTGCTCTGATTACGTCAGATCTACGAATAAGGAACAAGGGAAGTAATTGAGGTACAACAGGGTTAATCACGTAATTCGTATTTAGATAGACTAGTTTAAAAAGATAGAAATTAATTTACCTTTTGTATTGTAGTGCGTGGGTTTGTTCCAACTGATAAACGAAGTAAGTTGTTTATGTTAGAACAATAAGAAGCTGAACGGCAGAGTTAGCATTAGTGTTCAACAACTTATAGGTGACTCACGACATTTGATTGTATTAGGAAGCGTATATGTTACATTGTTGCCATTCTTAACGTTCTCACAAACGCGGGTTCCGAGTCAAGTGGATAACTCTGTATTCATTCGTTCTGTTCATCACGCAATTTGTATGGTATATGTGTGAGAAGAGGCAAACCTGCCTCCTTTATTCTGATCAATCACACCCACATTTTATTCACTCGTTATCTTTCACGCAACGCACAGTATGCATTTTATACTGTATTGTAGTATCGTGGACAATTTTTTTTTTTTTTTTTTTATTTGTTGAAATTACAATCAATTCTCGCGTTGAGAATTTTCAGTAATTTTTCTGGCGTGGCGCAGTGACATGGCTGTTTATTTACAATAAGTTAATACTTATTATAGATAGGTATAATTTATAAGTATTATAAGTAAGTGCAAATGCTTAATTTGGATAATTAAATGAATCTAACGTTTAGGTCTAGCGGGTAGTGCCTCTTCAGCCTGCGAATCTGGTCCGTCGTATCGAGTAGTCCAGTGATTAGGGGGTTTCGGTGTTTGTTGATTCTTTTGCTATATCTGTCGCTATATTTTGCTATTTCCTCTTTGACGGTGGGTATCTTGAGGTCGCGGTGTATTGTTTCATTGGTTACATACCAAGGTGCGTCAATTAGGGATCTTAGCGTTTTCGATTGAAAGCGTTGGAGTATTTCAATGTTGGAGTTGCTTGCTGTTCCCCATAGTTGGATTCCGTAGGTCCAGACAGGTTTTATTACGGTCTTGTAGAGGGTAATTTTATTCTGTATGTTTAGTTTGGAGCGTCGGCCCGTAAGCCAATAGAGTTTTTTTAGTTTGTCCTTTAGTTGCTTCGTTTTATCTGAGATGTGTTTCTTCCACGTTAGTCTCCTGTCCAGGGTCATGTCCAGGTATCGGACTGTGTCCCTGCTAGGAACTGTTGCATTGTTGATGGTGACCTGGGGGCAGGTTTGTTTTCGGAACGTGAATGTTACATGTGAGGATTACTTTTCGTTCATTTTGAAGCCCCATTTGTGAAACCACTTTTCCATGGAGTCGAGACTTCGCTGGAGAGTGGATGAGGCTATTACCGGGTCTGCGTGGGTAGCTAATAGCGCTGTGTCGTCTGCAAATGTCGCTATTGTTATATCGTTTGATATAGGTAGGTCGGCAGTGTAGATGGAGTACAGTAGGGGTCCGAGGACACTACCTTGGGGTATGCCGGATTCTATTGGGAATGTTGCGGAAGTGGCGTCTAAGCATTTACCCATGAATTGTCTATTGGTTAGGTAGGATTTTAGGATGGAATAGTAGGGGTGAGGTAGGACCTTTTTAAGCTTGTATAGTAGCCCTTCATGCCATACTTTGTCGAATGCCTGTTGGATATCTAGGAAAACCACTGAGCAATATTTCTTCTTTTCGAGTGTTTGGCTGATCGTATGAGTTAAGCGGTGGATTTGCTCTACTGTAGAATGATGTTTTCGGAAGCCGAATTGGTGATCTGGGAGTGTTTTCAAGTTCTCTAGGATTGGAAGGAGTCTGTTCGTGAGCATCTTCTCGAATAGTTTGGACAGGGTAGGTAAAAGACTGATTGGGCGATAGGAGCAGGTTTCGTATATCGGTTTACCGGGTTTAGGGATGAGGGTAATCAATGAGATTTTCCAGGCCTTAGGATAGTGTTCCAGGCGAAGGATAGCATTAAAAATCGATGTGATGAGTGCTATCCCTTTTGTGGGAAGTTCCTTGATTGCTTTATTGCTTATTAGGTCGTGTCCTGCTGCTTTCTTGGGGTTTAGGCGACTGATTGTTTCTATAGTCTCTGCAGAGGAGAAGGGTTCGATAGGAGGGGACATTTGGAAGGGGGTGTGCAGGTATTCGGTAACGTCCGCGGCGGCTTTGGAGGAATGGGGTTTGAATACTTTTGACAAGTGTTTAGCAAACAGATCGGCTTTTTCTGTAGGGCTTCGCGCCCATCCACCTTGCGGACGGCGAATAGGTGGAATTATTTGTGGGGGGCGTGTGTGTTTCCTGGAGGCCTTCCATAGTGAGTAGTTGGCGTCGGCTGTGGGGGATAAGCTGGCGAGGTATTTATGGAAGCAGTCGTTTTTATAGATTTTTAAGGTTCTGGATAGCTTCCTAGTTGCGTTATTAAGTTTGCGTTTGTCCTCCGGTGTTCTATGGGTCTGCCGTACTCTTCTTAGTCTACGTTTTTCTGCTATTTTTTTTAGTATGTATTGGGAATATTCTTGTTTGCTGTTAGATGGCTTTGTCGGTGTGGAGAGGCGGATTGCGTTTATTATGCTCGTGTTTAAGTATTCCGTGGCTGCTTCAACTTCTTCCTTAGTTTTTAGTGGGGTGAAGGCTGAGGTTGAGTGTGTAAAGACTTCTCTGAAGAGCTGCCAGTTGGTGTGTTGGTTGTGAATGGAGCCGTTAGGTGTATTCTCGATGATTGTTGAACTGACTGTTGCTATCACGGGAGAATGATCAGAGGAGAGATCAGCCGAGGAGTTGATCTGGACGTGTCTTGATGGGATATTTTTAGTTATGAAGAAGTCGAGAAGGTCGGGTATTTTGTTGGTGTCAGTGGGCCAGTATGTGGGTTCGTATGTGGTGAGGTAGTTGAGGTTGTTGTTTATTATGCTGTTTAAGAGGTTTTTGCCTCTTGCTGTAACCAGTCTGCTGCCCCATTGGATGTGCTTGGCGTTATAGTCTCCTCCAACTATGAATCTATTGCCCAGGGTGTCCAGGAAGTTATCAAAGTCTTCTTTGGCGATGGAGTGTCTGGGAGGGCAGTATACTGCTGAGGTGGTGATTGAGCCATGACAGTCTTCTATTGCTACGTTTGTTGCTTGTAGGTAGTCTTTCTGGAATGATGGAAGTTCGTAGTGCTTAATACTTGCTTTGATTATTATTCCGGTGCCACCGTGGGGCTTTCCGCTGGGGTGTTGGGTATGGTAGAATTTGTAACCATTTATTTTCAGGTAGTTCTTGTCGGTGAAGTGGGTTTCCGATACGAGCATTACGTCGATTTGCTGGTGTTTTAGGAAGAGTTCTAGTTCAAGTTTGTGTTGCGCTAGACCGTTGGCGTTCCAGAGTGCTATGCGCCTTGGTTTTATTTTGCGTCGGGGCGTGTTAATTTATCCACGATGAGTGTTAGTACCGATAGCAAGTTATTTATTTGCTCTGTTTGTTTCTCTATTAGCTTTTCAAGCCTAGAGAAGTTGTCTGTGTTAGGTGGGTTGGGGACACTGTTTTGGGGAAGATTCCTTTGGCTATTCGGGTTATTTTGGATGCCTTGTACTGCTTGGGCATAGGAGGTTGAGGTGGAGATGAATTTGGTAGGACTGGGTGTTTGGTTGGTTGAGGGGGTTGGGGTAGTCGTGAATTTCGGCGGGCTGGGTGTTTGGTTGGATACCTCTTTTGCTCTGAGCTTAGGGTACCTGTTCGTGTATAGTGTTTTATATGCTGGGCAGCCTTTGTAGTTGGCAGGGTGGTCCCCTTGGCAGTGGATGCATTTCGCTGGAGTTTCCGGTGATTTGGCGCACTGGTCAGTGGAGTGAGTGCCTGCGCATTTAACGCAGCGGAAAGTATGGTTGCAGTATTTCTGCGTATGACCGTACCTTTGGCACCTTTTGCATTGCACTATTTCTTTTTTCACGAGCGGTGGTTCGATCTTTACTATCGCGTTCATTAGGCGACTGATGTTGTAGATTTCCTTATTGTTCGGCTTTTGTTTAATGTCTAGGAAGAATAAGGATAACGGGTCTTTCGAGACTCTATGCCTTATATTACTTACGTTGATGACTTCGTGGCCGAGTTTTGAGAGTTCGTATTTGAGTTCGTCTATGTCTGCTGAGTGGTGTATGTTTCGTAGGACCACCCGGAAAGGCCTTTCCTGTTTGAGTTGGTAGGTGTGGAAGTTGGCGTTCAGGGTCCTGAGTGTCTTGGTGAGTTTTCTGTAAGCTTCTGGGTTCGTCGGCAGTATTTTTACTCTATTGTTGCTTATCTTAAGGTTATATTCCTCCTTGCTGATATCTCTCTCTAGGGACCTGGTCATTGTCTGTATGTCAATGACGTCGTCCACAAATATTGGTGGGGGAGGGGGGATTCTCTGTGAGTATTAGTTTGGTGGCGGTTCTACGATTTCCATGGCGTCGTTTGAGGATTCCAATACGGCGAATCTGTTGTGTGTGTTTATTTGCGTTGCTGTTTCTATTTTCCTTTTCTTTGTAGTATTAGCGTCGTTAGTGCGGAGAGTTCTGCTACACTTCTGCCACGGGGGGGCGGGGGGTAGCTCGGGGTAGCTGCGAGTCTGCTCCGGAGAGCCTGGTCGCGGTTGTTGGGCCATCATCGAGCTAGTTAATTCGGAATGAACAACTAGTCGTGAGGCTGTGAGGCTAGTATTCGGGTTGGGGTTAGGTGCGTGGGATTTTCTTCTCCCTAAAGGGTAAGGGACACTTAGCTGTGTTCACTTTCGACGGTTGGGCGACACGTGTTGTTTTCGGACTACGCTGGGCACTAGAGACACGTCTGCACGCTTCGGCACTCCACAGCGAACTGATCGTGGACAAATGGCCTAAGAAATATCGGGTGAACTATAAACAATGTCGCGAGAAAGCTTATGGCCACGGTCCGTTGCGGAACGCGTACATGGTGGGGCCATGAGAAAAGACAAAGGGATGCTTAAGGAAGAAAAACGAATTGACAGTCAGTCATGAGAAGTCAGAGAGTGTGGTCAGCGTTGTGAGAGAGTATGGTCCGCGTGAAAGAGAGTGTTGAAACCGTGGTGACGAGAGTTGTAAATTAACTATTTAATTATTTTAGTTACAGCACATTATTGTATTTAGTTCACGTTCAATAACCATCGTTTCCTGTTTAATCTATTTTAAATAAATAAGAATAAAAACCTACAGTATGTACATATATGTATACACATTTTTCAACCATACACATATATTTTACATATTTGTATATTTTATATGCATAGATGCCATGTACTTCTCGCGTATTTTAAATGCGAAAAAAATCCGCAGTCTACTTATAACAATTGACCAACTGAAAAACATCGTACTGTGAAATGTAATGTTTTTACGAATCGAATTATAATAATTTCATGATGATAGCGAAATTAAGAGAAACTTAATTTATATAATCTTTGGTGGCTCACAAGCCTTAGTCTTATCGCAGTGCACAGTTTATTGAATTCAGTTTCGAAATGACAATCGTGTAAGTAAAACAAATTAGTAATACATAGAGTTTACTTAAAAAGACGAAACTTGACGTATTGTCCGTTTATTTTAGCAATTCTTTTCAGGACGAAATTATTATTACTATACGTTGACCTTGATGAAGGTCATTAACTTTCGTAGGCAACATTTTTCTAGAACTTTAAGTAAACAAAGATATTTCAGATGATAAAATATAATAAAAATGTGTTTAAAAACTGAATCTGTTCTCCTTCTATTATGGCATAGCATCGATGTGTAATACTATTTTTCCATAGTATAATATCTTCCATTAGCACGTGCGTAATACCACAAGTCATATGAATGTGTAATGCAACCAATAATTATCATCTTCAAGTCAGGCAACAACGTTACATTTGTACGAAGGAAGTTATTGACCGTTACACTAACCGACATACCATTCTGACTGACAATGAGCATAATTTGAGTATAACAGTATCCTGGAACTCAATGATCTGCGTATATCGTTTTATCCTACCAGTTAAATTCTATTTCATTCAATATCCTTCCCCTTTTGCTGAAGAAACATTATTCAAACAATAAATTTATGCATCACATGCCAATAATAATCCAGGACACGGAACACAAATCGTTAATTAATTTATACTTGAAAACGAATTTACTTTATTGATATATATATCATTCAATTGTTTAAAGCTTTGTTTATTGGCATTTAAAAATTAACCTTAGTAATTGATGATTGCTGTGTTTCCCGTTGCTTAAATTGCATTACGTTCGTTCATATAGATGAGTTTATCCTGGCCTCAAGGACATGTTCGTTAATTTTTAAAAACCAACACCTAATAAACAAAGTTTCAGTGTAACTTATTCTTCACTTTCATTTTATTCTTCATTATCATTTTATTTCAATTTGCATAGGCACTCTTTAGATTTTTTATCATACGCTATCATACAGACTGTACATGTACAGAAATCAAGAATATTCGTACTTTTATACCATTTCGTCGACGTGATTTCGACAATTGTTACAAAAAGTTACAAACCGATAAAAAGCCTACCTTTATAATAATTAATTTGCTATTAGTGATAAAATAAATATTCAACCTAATTCTCGTTCATAGCATTAGAAGAAAAAATAATACATGGAAAGTATATTGTTGCTGCTGCGTTTTCTAACGTTTAAGTTAATTAAAAGATACTACGCGTAATCAATCGATGAAATGGAGATCTACATATGTCAAAGAAGTAGCAATACGCAATAACACAAAACAGAAATTTTCTTCAACATGACGCTAATATAATAAAAATAATAATGAAGAATTTCTGCAAGTGTATTGCAAAATGCATCTTTTAAGGTAGTTGTATGTTATTTGCATACTTCACTATGACAATTTTTCGTTAGGATTAGTAATCTTACCGACTTCTTTTCCATGATGCCTTTTCCAGATGCAGGGTAATCAATATCGACTTACTGAAAGGGTCTTTCGGTGATCTTTCAACGTGATTCGTTAACCATTTTTGGATCATTACGTAATACGTTGTAGTTCGCATGATCTCTCATTATCGTCCTTAAATCCTGGTCAACATCGGGTCATCAACAATATCAACGCGTTACAGATTTAATTTTTGCAATATCCGGATGATAGCTGTTTAGTTCACGTAAAACATAGTCTTACAATGTTCGTGGCACTACCACACGATTGTCGCATTACATGACTCTCTTTCGACAACCAAATTCCTTTGTCGAATTTTTCGAATGTAAAATCTAGTCTTCATTTTCAACTCAGTACCATTTTGTAAGCCTTAAAAAAGTTCTTGTAATTCAATATCCTCTGCTGTTTCTGCAACCAAATAGTTAAACATCACGGGTAATGCTTCAATAGTATTAATTTCGAATTTATCGATTGCGTCATCGTCTCGTATCTCTTCTGGCTTAAGTGAAAGGAATGAAAGCTTATCTGCATTATTATGTAAGTTTGTATTTTTGTACTTGTTATCGTACTTTGGTACGATGTTTGTTTGCTTGCCGATAAAAATTTTATTGAATCGAATAGTCGTACGTTTAACTGCCACATTTAATAATTTCCGACACACTGAAATATGCTGTATCGATATTCGTGCATGTATTGCAACGCGCCTGTTTAGTAATCCAAGAATCAACTGTTTTCATAGCGCTGTATATATATAATCTTCAAAATAACAATGGATACATATCTTCTGTAATTTACATTTGGAGATGTTTCATTGTTAGTCTAGAGTTAAAGGCACAGATGAAAATGGATCAAATGCTTGAAATAATGTGAAAAGGAGATACATGAACATCTAAAGTTTTACCATCAATATCTATACAAATCTATACAAACTATAAGCTGTAAGATGCGGAAATTTCAGTGTCAGGCATCAGTGTTCACGGCGGATCGAGCGCCGATAATCTAAATATTTCCCCGACATCGAACCGTCGATGATCGGTTTAATTAATCGGCGAGAAAACTTCAAGAGGTTCAGATTTGAGACTTCGGTCACCTTCAGTACATAAAACACTTTAGCAGACAAACGTGATTCGTTTTTTTTAAAACTATTTAGCCCTCTTCCTATAAAACATACGTATCTAATGTAACCATCAATCGTTTAGAAGTAAAGAGCCTTTAAGAATTTTTTGCATCTGGCTCCTTGAGAAAACAGAATAGGTTAGGAAGAGTTCATAATAATTTAATCAGAAGAGATCAACTTTGCATGCAACGGCAAGACAATATTTTCAACAATTGATGACTACATACAATATAAGAGCACAAGTATAAAAATATTGCAAAGCAAAGATTTTGCCTTTTGTGCGCAATGTGCATCCTTACTTCGTACTCTCCGACAGTACCGACAGTAAACCACCAATCTAGGTTATTTACAGTTACAAGTACAAAGCGAAACAAGAATGTAGAGCGAGATGCGGCATAAAGTCGGCATACAGTTGAGTGCACGTGTACCGCGTAAATTTGCGAATCTGATATTTTCGAAAATGAAGCCTCGGGTGAAAAAATTTTACTCTTTCTTTTCGACACACTGCTGTATGTGGAATCATTTCCAGCCGATTCTCCGATTCGCGTGATAACATATAATCCGTATAACACATGTCGATCGTACAGTGCTGTTTTCTATGACATGGAACGTATCCCCCACGTCACGTGGAGAATTCACTATATTTCGTATTATACAATGGTTTTCTGATCAGAATTGGTAGCTTAGTCAGACAATTTTTGATATGTTTTCTCGAAAGTAAGTTTTTTCCTCCTCGCTGCTCACTGGCAGCGACAAGTTCTTTATAAAAAAAAAACTGTCAAATAATTTTTTCACTGATAGATGTAACTGCTAACCTTGAATTATGATTGTAATAGGCATTTAAAACTCTTTTAAGGGACAATGCATTTGTATTTTGTAGCGATATAGACTAGACTAGCAGACGTTAAAAGATACTTATCGATAAAGCGATACCGTACGTTTAAGCTATTACGTTCTCTTTCTGACCATTGTCTTTCGTAAACATTGCGAGCACGCTCTTGTCTTACTGAATGTTTAATTGAATATATACATACATATGTATATTCTTTTCCTAAGATACGGTGCTCATGAACTCTAGCATTGTTGCATGATAGCCTCCCTTTGCACCTGTCTAATAACATATGCACCGCCAATGTATCATTATCAACACAGCTGTTAACGTCAGAAATACTATTCAAAGAAAACCACTAATCGATATCTCGCTTTTGAATGTTACGCCGGGTATAATTTATTAAATTTCTCATGCATGCAACAGAATTTTATACGGGTAACATCTGTGATTATTCAGATGCATTTAAAGCAATGTAACGGGTTTTCAAGTCCCAACAACTTGCATATATTGTTATATCGTTCCTATCGTTCTATCTATCACTTTAATTCCATTTCGTTCGAATCGCAAAGCAAGTACTTTGTTGTAATTATGTTGAGACAAGTGACACCGGAGAAAGTTATCCACATTGTTTGGCTTAGTGCTGCATTATCTTTCTGTTGGCCGCTTCCTATTAGTAGCAGCAGAACTCGAGTCCTTGGTTTCAGAATTCTACAAATAAGTGCAATTATTAGTGCTTGCATGTTACTACTGCCTATGTTATATTCGATTTATTTGCACCCTGACGACCTGGTCGTTGTTTTCAAATGTATGTGCATGTCAACAGCTTTGTGTCAACTTATCGTTCAGACTACTATGTGTTGGATTAAGCAAGACTCTCTACAAGTAAGTTTCTATTTGCTTACCTTTGGCATTCGACGTAAACAGATATGTGTTTTAACTACGAATTACAGCGTACAGTTAGAGAAATGATGACTTATGTTAAAGAAACGCAACAGTATGAAAAGGAAATTTTCTATAAATATATCACAAGATGCGACATGTTGTGCATATGTACCATAGTATGTATGTACGCGACTGCGACTGGTTTTTCATTGGGACCTGCAATCTTGCCAATTTCTTTTCCAGCCGATGCGGAATATCCGTTTCGCGTTAATTATACGCCAATGAATATTATTATATATGCGCATCAATCTATTCTTAGCTACCAATGCGCTGCACACAGTTGCGTGAGCATATTTGGAGCGCTATTGCTTTGGTTCACAGCCGCAAGATTCGAATGTTTGACTGTGGAGTTAGAAAAAAGTACAAGTATCAATACGCTAATTGTTTGCATTAAAAAGCAATTATCTTTAAGGAGGTAAAGGCAACATTTGGTAATTATATCGATCAGGGCGCACATCACCAATTTCAAGTATTGTCAAGGCTAAAGTGTTGTCAAGGCTGTAGTTTTCAAAGTGCTTGTAAAAATGTTTTGTAGGCTTTTTATTTCGGTGTGAGTTATCCGGTTAGGTTGTTTATTGTTTTTCTTCGTGTATTAACTAACTCAAAGGATCCAAACCTAAAATCAAACCAAAGAATATGAAAGAAGGAAAGTTGGTCATTTACTGAAGTATTCATTTCTTTTCTTTCTCTGTATACAAAATAAAACGTGAGACGTATAAATGCATCGCCGTAGAAACATACACAGTCAGTAAAAAGAAACTATCATCTAATATAGCTAGAATTGTAATAATAAATAAAATAATAATAATAAAAAGTATTTTAAATGAATTAAGTTGTATTTGAAATGGTCTGTCGGATGGATACAATCTGATTCTTTTACATCTTATATTTTTGTTAAGGAAATTCGAGGATTTGGGAATACAAATTATTTGCTATATTTCCATATAATAGTTATACACCTATATTCCTCTCTAAGGACGTCTTGCACGCACGCTGGTTGCCAACCGACTAGCCTAGATTCTTCTAACATCTGGCAACAGTCTTTTGTCTCCACTGAGTCCTTGACGCCCTCTAACCCTTACACACACACTCTCATGTACAGTGTAAATGTATCACTTCCCTAACACGCCTCCTTACATTTATACTGTACACTTAATTTTATTTACATACTTGTCGAATTAACAAAATATTTAACATTTATCGCTTTCTTTACATTTCTCTTATTTTACATTCATCCATGACCTAAACCTTTCAAATTTCTCTCTACACAGTGCCTTCGTAAAAATATCCGCAGTGTTTTCTTCTGTACTTACTTTTATTATGTTTATCTTATTTTCCTTTACGTACTCGTGAACGTAGTGGTAATGAACTTCGATGTGTTTAGAATTTTTTGTAAAAGTTCCGTATATTGCTATACTCATTACTCCAGAGTTATCCTCATAGATTTTTACAGGGTTATCGTCTACATTTACATCGAAGATTTTCATTAGTTCTCTGATAGTCATTACTTCGCTCACCGCTTCCGATAGAGCTACATACTCTGCATACGTCGAGGCTTTTGTCACACACCTTTGTTTTTTAGACTTCCATCCAATTACATTTCCATACAATCTAATTACATACCCAGAAGTCGATTTCCTATCTATATGATCTCCTGCCCAATCAGCGTCCACATAACAATCTATCGTTTCGCATTTTTCATTTCTTTTATAATGTAGCCCTAAATCTCTAGTCCGGTACAAATATTTCAATATTCGCAAGGCATATTTAAAATGTGTCTCGTTACAACAATCTTGAAATCTACTCAGATAATTCACGCTATAACTTATATCGGGTCTGGTATTTACACTAATATACAGCAATGCGCCAATTAAATTCTTGTATCCAATGTCCTCTCTATTTATCTCAGCTTTTTCAATTTTTCAGTTGGTCTCCATAGGTGTACAGTACAATTTGCCGTTATGTAATTTATATTTGTTTGCTAATGATTCTATGTATTTCTTTTGGCTTAATCTCATTTCATTTTTTAAATAATCATACTCTATATTTATTCCAAGATATTCTTTTACTTCACCTAAATCTTTCATTTCAAATCTATCAGTTAATAATTTTTTTTACACTTTGTATCTTCCCTTTGTTTTTACTACAAATCAACAAATCGTCTACGTATATTAACAAATAAACAACATTTTCTCCCTCTCCATAAGTATATAGGCACAGCTCTATATTGTTCTTTTTAAAACCTAATCTCGTCACATACTTATCAAAACACTCATACCAGTCCCTCGGACTTTCTTTTAACCCATAAAGCGCTTTCGATAATTTACAAACTCTATTCGTTCCGTCCGCATATCCCTTTGGTTGATTTACATATACCTCCGAGGTTACTTCACCATTTAAAAAGGCAGTTTCTACATCCATTTGCTCAATTATTAATCCATTTTAACAACAATATGATAGCAATATCTTAAAGGTCTGATTACTCGCCACTGGAGAATATATGTCATCGGCTACGTTTCTTTGTTGAAATCCCCTTACCACTAATCTAGCCTTATACCTGTCCTCTGATTTTTTCGTGTAAACCCATTTTACATCTAATACTTCTTTGCCTTTTACCCTTTCTACCAATTTCCAAGTTTTATTCTTATAGAGACATTCTATTTCCTTATCCATAGCCTGTTTCCAAACTTCATTATTTTCGCAACAAATCGCCTCCTCAAATGTACGAGGGATATCTACTTTACAATAATTTGCATGAATCTCGCAAATATTTTCCTTTTCTGGATACCTTACTGGAGTTTTCTTAATACGTGTAGATCTCCTAGGAGTGTTTGAGCTTTCAATACTACTATTATTTTCATCTTTCCTACCTTCTAACTCTTCCTTATCCATACCATCCAATGAATAGTTATCTTCGCTATCATTTCTATCTGCCTCTAATGAATTTTCCTCAAAACCGATACATTTAGTGTCTGTCTCAATGACCTCTACATGTCTAGCTATTGTTATTTTCCCACCTAATAAGACTCTGTATCCTACTTCACTATATCCTAATAGAATTCCCATATCTGCCTTCTTGTCCCATTTGGAAACTCTTTTTTGTTCTGGCCTTCTTACAAAAACTTTACTACCATATAGATGTAGATTTTTAACATTTGGTTTTTTCCCGAAGAATATTTCAAAAGGTGTCTTTCTTTCTATAGTATTCGCTAATATTCGATTTTTCAAGTATGCCGCTGTACAAACTATTTCCGGCCAGTACCTTTTATGTACTTTCGCTTCCGCTAACAAGCAACGCGCCATGTCCATCACTGTTCTATTATACCTTTCCGCTGTCCCGTTTAATTCATGAACGTATGTTGGGCAATTATTTATTCTTATACCTTTATCCCTAGCAAATTTATAAATTCGATTATTTAAATATTCTTTACCATTATCGCATCTTAATATTTTTAACCTCTTGCCCGTTAAATTCTCGGCTTCATTTACGAACTGTACGAAAGAATCAAAGACCTCATCTTTTGATTTTATACAATAGATCCTAGCTATTTTACTATAATCATCGATAAATGAAATGAAATATTTTTCTCCATTGAATCCGGTGGTCTTAAAGGGACCACATACGTCCGTATGAATAATTTCCATTATTTCCCTAGCCTTAGTTCGATTATTTTTGAAAGGTAAGTTATGCATTTTGCTTTCTATACACACCCTACATTTCAAAAGTTCCTTTTCAAATTCATTCGGTATGCCAGTCACTAGCTGCTCTTTACCCAAAATCTCTAAATATTTAAAATTTACGTGTCCTAGCATCCTATGCCATCTTTCCTTTTTACTCATACCACTACGTTCGGCGCTGTTTACTAAGTGCTTCTTCCCTTTCAATATACTTTTTATTCTATATGTCCCATTTTCTTTGAACGCTACAGCTGTAAGTTTATTATCCTCATCTATTATTTTCGCAATATTTCCTTTGGAAATAACCGTATTCTTATTGTCTGTTAGTTTACCTAAACTAATCAAATTTGCGGACATTTCTTTCGCGTAAAATACTTTCCTCATATTTATTTTATTTTGTTTTCCGAATGCTTCAAAATAACTTATAACATTCCCAACTTTTGTCGCTTTTATCGGTCTATTATCGCCTAAATATATATTTACCGGTTCTTTTAGGTCGATAGATTTATCGAAATAATTTATATCATTAATTATGTGATCAGTACAACCGCTATCTAATAGCCACACTATTTCGTTCTTACTTATCTCATTCGTCTCACTGCTGTTTGCTGCGTGCGCCGTTGCTATGCATATGCCTGCTCTTGAGTTTCCATGCTCGCCCGTGCCGGTTGTTGATTGACGATGAAAGTTTCCACGTCCTCTGCTCGTATTGCCTTTGTTCCCTCTTCCTCTGCTTCGACCACGTGTTGGCCCATGCCAATAGCCGTTACTGCTTCCCGCTTGGACGCCATTTTGACACTCTCTCGCAAAGTGTCCTAATCTTCCACATCTGAAGCATCCTTCCTTTTTTGCAGAAAAGGCGTTGGTTTGCCTTTCTCCTCGATTGGATTTATTTTTCTTCTCTGCTATCTCTATTTTATTTTTCACATACGCTACCGTTTGATTCTCTTCTTTCAATGCGTCTATTATGTCCGCTATGTAGCTGTATTCTTCGGGTAACGTATTCAGCATGTAATTCAGCTTTTCCCTCTCACTTACTTGTGCGCCCGCACTTTTTAATTCATTGATTAATTTTTCGAAATCGTTAAAGAATGATGCTGAATCACTGTAGTTCTCCAGTCTTATGTTTTCCAATCTCCTTCTGCATACGATCTGCAGTGCCGTCGACTCTTTCAAGTACATTTCATCGAACCTTTTTATTATATCATACGCCGTTTTTCCTTCCCTAACATACTCCAATTGTCTGTTCGATATTGCACTATAAATTATATTAATCGCCTTCAAATCCTTTTTGTCCCAGTCTTCATCGTCTCTTTCGTTCTTCACTCTAGTTGTAACAACCTCGCATTCCTTATATTTGAGAAACATCGTGATTCTTTGCTTCCACATTCCATAATCCTCACCATCGAATATAGGTACCATGATTTCCGATCTCTCCATTTTAATTGATTCCTTTTTTTTTCTTTTCTTACTCAAGCGTTCCTACGTGCTCGAAGTATATTTTTTTTCTGAAAGTTTTTTTTCTTTACTGAAAACTCACTCGCAAGATAGTAACCACGCACTAAATATCTTGCAAAACTAGTAACCACGCTCTGCTACCATGTTAAGGAAATTCGAGGATTTGGGAATACAAATTATTTGCTATATTTCCATATAATAGTTATACACCTATATTCCTCTCTAAGGACGTCTTGCACGCACGCTGGTTGCCAACCGACTAGCCTAGATTCTTCTAACATCTGGCAACAGTCTTTTGTCTCCACTGAGTCCTTGACGCCCTCTAACCCTTACACACACACTCTCATGTACAGTGTAAATGTATCACTTCCCTAACAATTTTCTGTGATATCAAGGTAACCTTGGATTTTTCAAGGTTAATGTGTTTGTTTCCTAACACGATATCGTAATTCGCGGGCCTCGAGTAAGTCGTTTGTTTGTCGTAGACCGCAGGAAAGCGAGCTCCACCATACTCTCTTATTTACACTATTCCCGGTAGCCCCTGGACTGCCTTTTTCGCTCTCGTCGCTCGCATTCTCAATGGTCTGGTAATCGGACAGCTGAGAGGATTAGTCGTGCGGTGTTCGGCGGAGAAGTTCTGCGCCCCTGTTGTAACCGATGAGAAGATGAATTCAAGTTTTAAAGTAAGGTGGTCTTGATTTTTCCTTGAATCTCAAAATTACACAAAATACTGAGTGTAATAGTCCGGTTTCATTTTCTCGAACGCTCTTTCAATACGCCATCGTATATCTTCTGCGCCAATTGGTACTTTTTGATAAACAGCGGGCTTTAATGCCTTCCGCAAGAAGAATTGTGGATTTAGACTCGACGAAAGTGAATCCGTTTGGACAAATCCATCTATTTGAAAATAGTTGTTGGGTAATTTTCCTCGAAATTAAAGTGTAATGTGTAGCGTACTAGTCTTGTTAGTACAATATAAATATAAGTACAATGTAAATTTTGCGAACATCGTACGAAAGCTCTTCCAAAAACAGGTATGATACATTCATCAATAAGCTTACGTATTTGTTTCGTTTATCACGATGTACAGATTGCTATAGAATGCATACGACACAACGAATTAGAAGAAATGTGCGAGATAATAGGGCTCACTCAGAATAGTTCACCAATTATTCTGACAACGTTTGAAGAAACGCGAAGGAATGAACGACGGAAACTTCGAACAAACACAATAAAACAAAGTGATACAATTAGATTGGATATCTTGTCTCGTCGTACGGTTCAATGGCCCAAGGACACCCTATTACAGATAATTGAAATCGTATTTTATTGGCTAGGACGTAACATTAAAATAAAGATACGTGACCCTGATATTTCAAAAATATAAGATACAAAGAAATCATTCAAATGCAACATAATTCATTTCGAACGTTATTTGATACAATTAATAGATAACAAACTATGTTAGATAATAGTTTTTATTGAGTTATCCTATGTAATATAATCATGACCGTATAGAAAACCTATCTCAACCTTTTTTTTTCAATGTGAAATAAATTTTAACAGACACTTCGTAATCCTAACGCGTAGTGCCGAATCTGTACCGACTAGAACCTTCACGGCGCTCTTACTTGAACGTATCCTCCCCGTCCCAGCGTAAGCACGCGCTTCTATTTGGCCGAAGGGAACGAGAATGTAAGTAACGCTTACGAAGCATCAACCACAAAGTGAATAATAATATCAATTCCTTTTACAGTATGTAACACCTAAAACTAAAAAATTAAAACAGTTTAAAAGCTTCTTTGTAACGCAGAAGCATTCCTGTAAAGATCATTTTCACCAAGATACAGTATATTTTGCAAGATTGCATGCAGTCCGTAGCAAGGCCTAAATTCCTTTAAAAGACATATAAAAGAAGAATTTCAAAACTTCATAAATTTTTATTGGTACAATAGAATTTCAATTATTAATATTAATAATTCTGGAAAAATGTTCCCTCAGATACATTCAATACTTCGTCCTAAAGCAAATATTTCTGTTTTGTTTTATTAGTTGCACATGACAATTCCAATTTAGTTAATAAAGTAAATATTGATTTACAAAATATAGATGTTAAATTTAAGACGATCTATGAGTGAAATGCAAATCTAGGTAGCAAGAAATTTGGAGGTTTTGTCTGAAGTAGAATATTACAATTTAAAACTGAGACGTTTGCAGACTGATCTCAAAAGACAACCTTAAGTATACTTATTAAAGTCTATCCTATCTGCGACCCGGTTCTAGATTCCCTCGGTTGATAAACATTTCGTCACTTATGATGAGCTCAGATTAATTTTTAGTAAACTTAAACCAGAGAGAGTATGTGGGTATAACAAGATCCCTAATATAGCGCTCATATATATGTCTCAGGCATATAGAAGGGATTATGTCGTTATATTCAAGAATTACTTAGATTTTGTTTATTTTCCTAATACAATATTTAGATAAAAACTGAAATTATATCACTCTTAAAGAAAGATAAAAGTGGTTCCAACCTCACTAGGTATATACCTCTTTCACTTTTACCAAATATAAGTAAGACATTGGAGATATTTAAGATAAGATATTGGAGAAATTTGAAACTGCAATATAACAAGTATGTACTTGTTTTTTGTTATTTCAATCTTTTCCGCCTTATTCAAAATTTGATTTTCCGAATAAAATAAGTACAACGCATGAAATTAACAAATTTATTTCCGATTTATGCTGCTAACGTTGAGTTTAAAATCCCCAGCAGATTACTATCAGGGACGTTCACCAATTCTATTTTCTCTTTATTTCAGTGATAAATTGTACTTATTTAACATTGTATTTATTTAAAATTATACTTTCCTGATAACGTCAATAACTCTGTAATTGCTTTTGCCAAAGACTTAATAGTATACACTAGTCATAAAAAACTATCAATAATCAAAAAACATTTGCAAGACCTATTTAATAAAATGTACGTATTTCTTTCATACTGGAAGCTTAAAATTAATGCCATCAAGTGTGAAACTACACAACTACTCTTTAGGCCATCAATGCCCACATGGTTCCAACTGAACAAAAATGTAGCCGTGCGCATCAATTTCAAAATTCCTATCACATGTTTGACTACCTCCCTCTTCACTACATTCCTCAAATTCCGTATCGATCGACCACTGGTGCCTTTCCGAACAATATCTCAATATTCTCAAAGTTTTGTCATGGCAATACAAGGAATTTTTGAGTACAGAAGACTAATGTTTTCTCTAATCCTTTACCTCAATGAATAATTAATAAACAAAAGTATATATAAACAATGTTTATACAAATTTCACGCACGCACTACAATCGTGCTACTGAATGTCTTCTCTGAATGTTTTCTCAATAGGCATACTTCTTTATGCTTTAGAAGAAACACCTCGGGGATCATGACTGTTTCTGGGTAATTTCGAGAAAATTATATAAAAAAGGGGAAAACATTGGTGGAGAATATCGTAAGTTTTTCTTTGCGAATGAACTCTCCACTATTATTATATTACGTAACATGTTTTAGCGACTTTCGAAATTCGATAAGAGAGTAGAATAGTTCTGGAAGGACAGAATCATTCGATATCCAAGGCAAAATGCTAGAGAATTGTATAAACTGTAAAAATCCACAATAAAGTTGGAGTTAATTGCAGATTTAGTATAGGTTTAAGTTATTCTGCCGTAGATTTTTTGGGTCCTTGCCATTTTCAGATCTTTGAACCTTATTAATTATTTATGGATACAGGGGATTAAAGGAAGGATTAAAGGAAACATTAAACAAATACTGCATGAGGCAGTCTTCGATGTGCTGCTATGGATTTTAATGAATAGCTAGGTATAATGTTTAATCTACGATTTTTCTTACAAAATGTCACGTAATATGGTTTATATCTACAAATGTCACAAAACGAGTTGGCCCATGGAAGATTTTATATTTTGCTTCCATATTCCACGAATTCAAATTGCATGGTACATGATATTGGATGCGCAGGCAACCGGTGGTTAAACTTCATATCTGGACACCACTCTTTTGTAACCGTTTTTGTGTTTCCTGATAGTACTCGATAAATATTGTAGTACCGTGGAAAGATTGTCTGAGAAACATCCGACGAAATATAAATAATATTGCGAGAAAGTCTAAGTGCCAACAGGCCAAAAGGGTAACTTCAATTAGCGAAACGGCCCATCAATGTATCCTAATTCCTTCAGTCAAATAGTTACTCGAAGGAAGGCGTACGTGACCATGATCGCGGACGGTTACGGAACATGTACGTGGTGGGGGTATGCAAGACAATAAATCATCAGTTGTTAATTGAGAGCCTAGTTGCCAGGAGTTAGTTGCGAGTCGTCAGTTGAGTCGAGAGAGTTGAGTCGAGAGAGAGTTAAGAGCGAGTTGCAAGTTGGTTAATCATTGTTTGCCGAGTTGTTATTGTATTTTCGATCTATCGCGAGGAAGCGCGTCAACGGGAGTCGTAAATTCCCGCTATGATTATAAGAATCGACACCGTGAACAGATCGATCCCATTATTTCTTGTGGGATAATAGGGATGATTGATGTGATATAACACTGCGATTAACAGGATTATAAAATGTATATTTCCAACAACTTAATACAATGATGTGTTACGCCGTTATGTATGATATAAATATCGTAGACGATACTTTGAAGTATGATACTCCGATAGATGAGCACTGAATGTTTTTTCGTAGTAGAGCAAAGCCCTTACAGTTGAATATAGGAAAAGGGTGACTTTCTTGGTCTAGCAGAAATAGCAATTAAACAGACTGATGTTCCGCTCTCGTGCAATTACGGAGGAAAGCTCGGTGTGGGTGTGATTTTTTGAACGAAGAAAGCGGATTCGTTGTTCACACTTTTCGTTAGTAAGGTGAGGGCAACGATCTGCGATGTTCATTGGTTCTAGTCAATGTTAATGAGTGATGAGAGGGGAAGGAAACCTCCTACCAATGTTGCTAGTTGGTGTCATTGTTTAAGGGAAAACTCGGGTTTTCCGTTAGATAAATATCCACTTTTTCCGTCAAATCACTGCCCGCTTTCTCCCTAATTTTTAAAAACGCATAATAAACCCCAGGACTTTTCTAAAAACCAGTCATAAACTGAAAACATTTCTAAGATTAGGAAATCTTTTAGAACAAACAGATTAACTGCAAAACATATGTTGAAACAATGAAGTTAAAAAGTTAAATGTTTATGGTAGGTCCATAGATTTATTGAGGGTCGGAATGACGGTACATGGATTGTTGGCTGCCAAGCAACGAGAGATGGAGTGCAGATGTCTTACGCGACACAACAGTTATGAGTTGTTAATTATTAGTTGTGAGTTGTGAACTATCAATGATAGTCTTAGTTATATCATATTACTGCATTAAGTTCATATTAAATAACCATCGCTTCCTGTTTAATCCATTGGAAATCCTAATTTCTAATATTTCTGATGATGATACTATAATATAGATAAAATGTAATGGTTTTGAGTTTAGGAATCCATTAGTTCAAAATTTGTGAGTTTCCAAAGCTTGGTTCTCTCAGCGTACTGCATGGCTTACTTTAACGTGATAACCATTTAGATGATAAACTTTATTTATTTAAATAAATATTGCGCTTGAAGTAATAGAATGTAGTGGAATATCAATTTATTTTCAATATATGAAACGATTCATAAAATTACATTTTAGATAAGGGTTTTTATTTATTTATTTATTTATTTACATTTTACAATTTGTCCAGTAGGACATTTGGTAAAATATTATAGCTTAGTGGTATAATAATATAACATGTGGATGGCTACCCCCAGTGGGATACCATCTTCGAATTTGATTGATTTATTTCTTTAGTGTGGTGAGTGTTTGTTTGTTAGGTTGTGTCCTTTGTGAGATCTGTTGGGTGTTTCCTTTTTAATCTTCTTTTTATGTTTGATGCGCCGACCGTTTCCGCTGCCAGCCGGTTTGGGTGCGTTGCTATTTCTCTGTACCTTCTTGCACTTTTGTTAATCTCCTCCTTGACCGTTGGTATTCCCAGGTCTTTCCGAATATCCTCGTCTCTAACGTCCCATGGGGCATTTACTATTGTTCTAAGAATTTTAGCTTGCATTGTCTCTATTTTGCTTATATGACTCATTGCTGCTGTTCCCCATAGTTGTATTCCGTACGTCCAGATTGGCTTTATGATCGTTTTGTATATTTTTAATTTATTTTTTGTGCTTAATTTGGATTTTCGACTTCTTAGCCAATGCATTTGTCTCCTTGCCATCTGTATTTTGTCTATTGTTCCTTTAATATGTTGTTTCCATGTGAGTCGTGAATCTAAGTGGAGTCCTAGGTATTTGACTTGCCTTGTTTGTATTATGTGTGTGCCGTTTAGTACAATGTGTGGTGGTTTCTGTTTTCGCAGTGTGAATGTAATGTGTTTGCATTTATCGGGGTTTGCTTTAATTTGTTTTGCTTGAAGCCACTTTTCTATTTTTGTGATATGTTCTTGTAGTAATGTAACTGCTGTTGCAGGGTTAGTGTGCCTGACTAGTACAGCTGTGTCATCCGTGAATGTCAGTATTTTCCTGTTGTTAGTTGTTGGTATGTTGGCCGTGTATAATGTGTATAAAATTGGTCCTAGGACGCTTCCTTGCGGAACTCCTGCCTTGATTTCTTTAACTTCAGAGTATGTGTCTTTGATTTTTACTATGAAGGTTCTGCTGCTTAAGTATGATTTGATTAATTGGTATATCTGCTCCGGGAACTGTTTCCTGATTGATTGAAGTAGGCTAGTGTGGTTTATTTTATCGAATGCTTTTTCGATGTCCATAAAGAATGCCGTGCAATATTGTTTTGTTGTTTCAGATTTCATTGACGAGTCTGTGCATTTGTTCTATTGTGGAGTGTTTGTTTCTGAATCCGAATTAGTGATCCGGTATTAGTTGATTCTTCTCTATTATAGGTTTTATTCGGTCGTAAATTACTTTCTCTAGTATCTTAGAGAACACGGGAAGTAATGAGATTGGTCGGTAGGATTTGGTTTCGTGTGGGTCCTTGCCTGGTTTGGGTATCATTATGATTTGCGCCAGTTTCCAAGTTTTTGGAAAGTATTGTATTCTTAGTATTGCGTTAACTATTATTGTGATTTGTCTTATCGCTTTTGGCGGAAAGTTTTTCAAGATTTTGTCGTTAATTAGGTCGATTCCTGGTGCTTTATTATTTTTTGTTTTCTCAATTATGTTTCTGATTTTTTGTGCTGTTGCTTTGTGTATGGTGTAGTAATTGTCAGTTGGTGTACTAGTAGTTAGCGCATCCTCGTCCGTATGACTATTGTGGTTGCTGTTGTTGATGTTGTGTGGGGTAAATGTGTTGCATAGGTGGTTGGAAAATTCTGCCGCTTGCTCTTCGTTGCTTCTTGCCCATGTGTTATCTGCTCTTCTGATCGCTGGTACCATTTTTATTGTCTTCTTTATTTTTTTTGTGGCTTTCCATAGGGGGTAGTTGTAGTTCTCGTGTGCAGATAGTGACTCGATGAACTTTGTGAACTCGTTGTTGTTGTGCTCTTTTATTTTGTTTTTTATTTCTTTTGCGAGGTTTAGGTGTTTTCTGTTTTCTTTTGTTCTGCGTTTTTGCCATTTTGCTTTCTTTAGATAAGGGTGACTGGAAAAATATATAGCGCAACAAATATTACTCTATTACCAAGTTACTACCAAGATTATTACCAATATTTACCCTTTCTTATTTCCATAAGGCAGCATCCAACATGCTATCCGAAATTACGGTAAGTACGGTATATTGTAACTTCATATTTTCCGACCACCAAAATTAAAATGTAATGTAATTTAAAATCTGATTTGGACGTTATTCGAATGATTCCGAATAAATATTTATTTAAACTAATTATTCGTATAAATTCTTTCGGCTGAATATTTTATTCGGATAATAACTATTCATTATTCATAGGAAGTTAATTTCTCTAGTCGTTCGAATAATTTATCGTTATGTATTCGAATACATTATTCAAATAGCAATTGCAATACTATTTGAATAATATTGCGAGTAAGTGTTAATTATTTTCGATTTCATTTGAATTGTAAACTCTCACTATTCTGCTGATAATATTTTATCTATAATCATGTACATACTCGATCTTTTGTATTGAATTAACTGAATATTCGACGCACAGCAGCATAACACATAAACATGTTATCAGCATTAGAATAGTATTCGTTAAATACGAAAAGTCGATATTTTGAATTATGAGTGTGAAAGTATTTTATGTTGAGATTTTATCTCGGAATAGAGAGAACAAACGTGAATGAATGTGTTATAGAATTTCTTTATTCAGAAATATTAGAAATTAAGATTTCTAGTGGTTTCTACCCTATGTAGTAATTTATTGATAGATGGATTTACTACAGTGGATTAAACAGAAAACGATGATTATTTAACTTGGAACTTAATGCAGTAGTGTGATATGACAACACCCCATTAACGATTCTTGACTCTTCGCTCTCTAGTGGCTAATTGACGATCAACGACTGCGGTGCCGATATACAAGGTGGTTGGTAACTGGTGGTACAAGCGGAAAGGGGGTGACTACGCGAAAAAGAAGTCGAAAATATAGAATAAAAATTTTTCGTTTGAGGCTTTGTTTTCGAGAAAATCGACTTTGAATTTTCGCTCGGTACGCGTGCACTTTATCACGTCTCGTTATAACGGATCTCACTGTAGATTGTTGTCTCGATGGAAAAATAAAAAAAAAAATTTTTTTTGTATATTTTCGACTTCTTTTTTCGCGTAGAATCACCCCCTTCCCGCTTGTACCACCAGTTACCAGCCACCCTGTATATTGAAGTTTCCCGACCCTTTCGATTTGTCGGCATTTGCACTTTATCGTCGACATTGTCTGTATGCCGGCGATCTTTCGGCGGTACTATAATAAAGACCAAAAAAGCTGCTGTAAAGAGAATCGTTATGCCACAAACTAAACACTAGAGAAGATGTAGAGTTTTCCTACAAGTGAGATCCATTTCAATATTTTATAAGAAAGGAAACATTTACAGTGATTAATTTGAAAAATTACGTAGTGTTTATGAATGTCCTTTTTATGGAATTTAAATATGAACCATTATATTGAAAATCAGAACGTTTTCGAGACATCAGTGGCATCGGCTGAAGGAACAGCTTTAATTATAAATCATATTAAAAGCATAAAATTGTTGTTATTTCTGTATTTAGAGGTAGGATCACAATAGCTATTAGTTTATTCTTCGGATAAATCTATCACACCGTTCTGAGCTGAATAACCTTTATTGTGCTTTCTTACATGGACTAGGGATAAAAAAACAAAAGAATATTTTAAACCTATCGATTATATCTAAAACTATCTTCTAGTTACTATTTATTGTAACTAGCGCATCTGCATATGGATGGCGAGTACGAACTCACGTTGTCATTCTCAACAAAGATTTTATTAAACAAAGCAGGAAATCTAATTAAACTGAGGAAATTTCTTATATTGTTTTAGTTACACATTTCTCTTCACATGTAACAATGAGCAAAAAAGCAAAGGAACGGTCATTGGAAGAACGGTGTAACGCATAAATAACAAATATGTTGTGCATTGAATGGCAGCCTTATCAGCTGTCGATGACCTTTGAATTATTTTTGAAAACTTAGGAATCGAAGAGCATGGAAACGCAATTAAGATGATGAGCCGTAGAAACATAGTTAATAATAATAAGTGAGATGTATTTGCACATAGTTACTCAGTAAAAGCAACAATTACATGAAACACAGTATCTATACACTACAGCCAATGTGTGGTCTGATAAAGGAAGAAGTTCTCTCGATGTTAGTGTACACTGCTTAGGTTGCAAATTACATACGAGCGGTGGTCAGCAGCTTTGGCATGTAAGAGATTCAAAGACGTACACAGTTTTGATAAGATTGTTGATATTCTTCGTTAAATTCTCTTTGAATTCAATTAAAGTTCTAATAAAATAAAGACAGTAAAATTATGTAACTGTCGATAAAGACGATGAATCTTTCGCCTTGGATATCAGGCCGTGTTTATCACTACATTTAAAATGTTGTGCACATACTTTAAGGTTATGTGTTACAATTTATTGCATGGCGGCAATGTGTGAAAAATGTGACACATTGCTCTTAATTAACAACAAAGTTATATCCAAATGGAATGGTACATTACGGAAATGTACCGCACATCCTAAGTTTGCCGAAATTATGCAAAATACATTAAGATATACTTTGAACAGACCAGAAATAGCAAGATGGAATTTGCTATGCGATCTCGTTGCAAATAATGTTTAAAATACGCGAGAAACTTTAAACGCTAACATAAAAGGCACTGGATTTCAATATATCGAAGAGTATCTACAATGTCTAACACCACTAACAAAAGTTTTAGATATCATCCTGGGAGAAAAAGAACCACATTATGGCATTGTGTTATAGATTTTATGTTAGAAAAAGTTAGCAACATTAATAAAAAAGAAATACAAGCACTGTGCGCCATTAGTTCAAGGATTATTGAAGAGTTTCTATACAAGATTGGCATTATTTTTTTATTTTATCACGATTGAGATTAAGCAAATTGCAGTTATAACGTTCTCGCTTTCAAAATTTAAATCTGGATGGCTGAATTGCATCGAAACGAGTCACCATCCACAATTATACGCAGAATTTCAAACGATTGTTGCTGACAAGTACGTATAGACAAAATTTTCGTATTATTATTGTGATAACGTATGCAGTATTATTTTTTTATGCAACTTGTCTTCCATTTCTTATGTTCGTTAGGGACCGTCAGAGGATATTGATAGTGCAGATGATGAGTTTTTCGATTTTGGATCATCACAACCTGAAACCAATAATTGAGTTTCTATTAATGCAGAATTGGAAGTCACAAAATTTTTCTTCCGTGAAAGTCGTGATTTGCATATGTTAAAGTATTACCCATTGATTCGACGTGTATTTTCTTTGGTATAACACACCAATCTCTTCTCCTACACCCAGGGAGAGATTATTCAGTTATGCGTCAATGATAAATTTACCAAAGAGCAAAAGACTTTTATATTTAACGTTTGAAAGAAAGTTCATTGTAAAGGCCAATATGAAAAGAAATGTACAATAATGCATGAAAAAATACTTTATATTCAGTATATTAAACATGTTCCTCGATCTGCGACATAATATAATTAAATACATATAACAAGTACACATATTCTAATTGGAATAAATCTTTATCCGATTAAATGATATTTCTATTATATCGATATTTTCTTTCCTCTTTTTCATGTATGTTCGTCAATTTCTAAGAAATACCTTGGCTAATCTTGATGATCCTTTTCGCATCTTGTAGGGCATATCCTGCCGTTGATCTCGTTAAGTAAACTTTTTCAATTTGTTTACTTTAAACTGTTTTAAAACACTAATTTCACCGATGAATGTTATACTGATTTCGTGTATGTTCATCGATTTTCATGGAAAGACTTCATCAGCCAAAACGATTCCTGTTGCATCTCATAGAATATGTTTTCCCGTTGGCCTTGTTATATAATCTTTTTGTTTTAATTTTCTGTAAACTATATTTTTTGCAAAAATCCAAATTTTATGTACGTTTATCGATTACTTTGAATTCGATGGAGTTATCAGGATAAAACCTTTTGCATTGCATCCCTGGTAGGGGTAGTGCGCTGAGATTAGTCTCGTTTGCAAACTTTGTCCAATTTATTTATTATTTACTGCTATTATTGCAAAGAATTTGCTGATCGTCAATTTCAGTTACGTATGATCAGTGAGAGCTCTGCAATTGTTGCGTCTCAAGATGATTCTATTTGCTTCGTGTAGAGTATGTCTTCTGTTGATCCCATTACAGAATTTTTCACACATGTTTATTGTCAACTACTGTCTGTAACAAACATTTAATTTTTATGTATGCGCATCGATCTCTCTGTGCTAGATGAAGCTGTCACCGTGAAACATCCTGCATCTTGTAGGGATAGTCCAACGATTGTTCTCGCTTGTGAAATTTATTCAACTTCTTTATTCTTAACTATCGTTCTTGCAAATAATCTGAATTATTCGTCGTTTCATTCGGTTCTATCCCAGCGTTTCTCCACAAACTCGTCGCTGAAAGTGATGAAATTAAGCGGTTGCTTTACAAAGTTTCCTATCATCGCCCGTTTCTAAACATAGGCTTGTTACTCAAAGCTGACTTGCTCCGCGTATTTTATTACTAACTCCTCGTTTCAAAGATACTTGGGTCTTTTCTTTACACATTGATCATAGGAAGTATACTTCAGGTGCTTTTTTGCCGAAGGAAGTCCTGGTAATCTTTGCATTTCTGCAAGTGCTTTTTCGTCATGCGAGTCATCGAGAAATTTGTTAGGCGCTAAATCAGATGTAGCTAGACAATCTTACGTTTTAACACGACTAAGAGCAACGTAGATTTTGTCCTTTGAAGAATTCTTTCTGCCAAGACCAATTATAGCCCTGGTTAATGTAGTTTCTTGTAATTTATATACAGTTACTACAGCTTATAAGATAAGGGATAACATTCTTAGTTTAACGTTAATTTCATAACCGTTCATCGCCTGCAATGTTGCACTATTAGAGATATCGGAACGTAGCCATTGATATCTTTGAATCTGCTTTCAATGGATTGGTCGTCAAATTTTATAAGCACTGCGTCAGGGAATGCTTCGTTTTCCAGCTGATTTCTTCAAAATGTTGACGATATAAATTTTTTACGATTCCCATTGGACCGTTCATCAAACCATCAGAAATTGCTATGTTTCGTTGTAACATAATTAATGATAGTTAACGTTAACGTTATTGTATGCAACATTTCGCTGCATTTATTTACATTTGCAGAAATAACATCGTTGGGTAATCTTTTTCCATATCTAGCGAAACTCGTCTACTGAATCAATAATGTACATATAATAATGTGGATCAATAGTGATCATCTATCATTTTTGTATGATATTCGTCCATTAATTTTGCTGTCGGGAATATTCTTAGTGTTGCACCGAATGCTGAATATTCTTAGTATTGCTTGTTGAGGAATTTTTACGTCACCAAATCGTAAATTATTTAATAGGTCGATACTCTTTATCGTCCTTCTGCCTTATATTAGTGACGAGTTTGCAGATTGGAAATTGGTAACAAGAATTAATCTCTGCGCTGTAATTGTAATAATCACGGGGGTAGTTATATGATGTCACCAAACAAAAGTACATTTATGCGAAATAGTTCTTCGCGGGTCTTGAATTCTTAGAGTCTGTGTTCTCAATTCTCATTTGTATAGTATAGACAGTATAGACAGAATTCAATGTGTAATACCGACATTTTTTTAGTAATACCTCGGAAACTAATAAATACCTAAAGTTAAAATTCTGGGTCCACCCTTCTCCTCCTTCCCATCTATCTTCTCAAATTTCTTTCAAACTTCGTAATCAATTATTGATGTCTTTCGAAACTACGTTTGAATATTGTTATGTATTATATACATTTATCATGATAATAAAACACTGTTTAAAAAGAAAAGGAACTACGGTCATCGACCATCATTCTTAGAGAGGTTTACGCCTTCCCCTTATGGTATGCTACACTGTATGATATTTTCCGGCCACGCCGTCCTTATCCGAATCGTCCGTAACAACGCTTCATCGCAGCAGGACATAGTCATTTGAAGGGAAGGACACAAGTTCGCGACCCCTCCCCTCTCCCTCCCCCCATCCCGTCCCTCCCCAAAGTTACACAGCACCCAAAAAGCAGACTACCGAAGCGTCCTGTTTTGCGACCAAGTTTTCAGGACAGAAAAAATAAAAAAAAAAAAAATAAAATCATATAAAAGCTCCGCTCTCCAGCGGTTTAAACCCAAAGTTTGTATTAAACACAAAAAATGTAAAGCGCCGACACATAATATAGTATGGCTACGTCGTACCGTCGCGTATCGGTACCCTTGCCTAACACATCATTACCAAAATTCATAGTTTATTGTGAATACCAAAATGTATTTAAAATTGTATTTTGGGTCAAATAAACATCATTCAAAAACACAAATTCGCGACTAGGGCTAAATTTCACCCAAACTTAATGCACATTTGATCTACAACAAAGTAAAGGTATCGAAATAATTTTAATGAACATAAAATTTTTAAATTTTAATTAAAACAAAAAATGTTTCGAAAACTAAAATTAAACAACAGTTATATATATAAGTGAAATTAGTCAGAATAATAACCCTGGTAACTTATTTGAAAATTATTGAAATCGATGAATTGTAGTCTGATCGATATAATTATCCAATATTTTACAAAGTATAGATCGAATGATACATTTACGTTCGTTGTAAGTGTTCTATTCCTTTAGGTACGCAGAGGAAGTGCTAAATAATTTCCGTATTATGGTACTTTTTTCAATAATAATAAGCACACTTGTCTTGACTTTTGGTGGAATTATATTAATTGTGGTAAGTGAGACTTCTTGTACTTTACGTATAATATAACGACTTGATAATACTATTTCTAAATAGAATTCACCACTACTTCTAAAACTGCAGTTCGTAATCGTATCTCTCACTGTACTTACGGAAGTTTTCATGTACGCATGGCCTGCTGACCACTTAAGAGAAATGGTAAGTCATGTTCTATGTAATCGTAATTTGTATATAATTTATTTGTTACAATCGATCTATCACATTTCTTAGAGCGCAAATGTTTCACGAAGTGCATACAACTTGATATGGTATAAACAGACGTTAGAAATACAAAAGAATTTACTGAACGTATTAGTATTTCAAGAACCCGTAACTTTGTCTGTCAGTTGCGTGTTACCAGAGCTCTCTCTCCGTTATTATTGTTCGGTACGACAAGTTAATATTCAAATGTCAATTGCGATAAATATATCAACGAAGGATAACATATGAATAACAAATTGGTGACATTTCAGTATCTATCCAATGCCATGTCCATCTTCACCGCTTTGCGTGCCGCGATAGGAGATAATTCTACATAAGCGTATCCAGAGTATTAATTTTATCATATAATGAAGTTTTTGTTACGATTATGATTAGCATCACGATTACGAAGTAAGTTCCGCAATTAGTAAAATGTCAACGCTATAATATCGGTGAAAACTAATTGTAATACTTATATCAAACTTTGAACTTGTTGCGTAATGCACAAATAGGCGAATAAACAGGAATCACTGTTAAAAAATGTGACTCTGTATATTGTAACAGTTACATTACTTATAATTAGTTGCATGATTGATGACTAGTTAAAATTCTTGTTCCATTATTCGTAATATTATGATTAATACAAAGTGTTCGTCGTAACAATCGGATACTTTACATTTATTATAGCTGAGCGTATATGTTGAAGGTTGATATACCATTTAGTGTGAAGCTTAGGGATTACCCTTAGCTGTAAGAGTAGAGGTAGCAGCTGATAGGGCCGTTTACATTATATGATATTGTTACGATACTCCTGCACCAAATATATATTACATTTCTTTGAAATAGTACATTGTCGATGAATAAAAATAGTGCAGCTTCCAACATTGACGCAGTCCACCGTGCCTCCGGAGGATGTATTTGGGGTGACAGTACATACTGCACTGATGGTGTGCAGATTGTGTTTATCAAATTATGTGTATTCAAATTATAATTTGAATTTTTATTACCGCTTTGTGGTAGTACCTTCTTTTTGGATTATAAGATTGTGCTAGAAGATTGATTTCTGTATCAAACGCTTTAAGCTTATTCGTAAAGTTTTGTAGAAATAAAATCTATTTACTTTACGGTTCTTACAAGCTATTATTAAAGAAAATGCATTTTGTAACTTATTTACATGTTGTTGTTGTATTTATTTGTTGTGTATTATCATTATTGTCGTTATTCAAATAAATGCAACTATATAACCAGAAACATTAAAAGGTAACAGGATACAGTAAATATTCGTAATGAATTGAGTTATTCTGTTAGCAAAATGTAAAATTGCGCTTTTATATCTATAGGGAACAGGGACCAAAGTAAACAGTTAACTTTCATTTCTTGAAAAATTCTGTTCGAACTTATACCTCCGTTTAAGAAAATATCTGTTCCTGTTCCATATCTGTGGAGTTGTTATGGAAAGAAATATTATTCGTATGAACTTCCTTAAAAAGTGTTCTCGAGATATTTTAGATTCCATTTAATGAAAATTTCGCAGAAATACGTTATTTTAGGACGTACATTAAAAAGGGTACCATGAAATATATAAAAATACCAAACTATTAAATATTAGTTATATTTCACAATATAATACATATATTGATATTATTTGCATATTTATTGAATGAAAGGTATGAAAATCGTAACATAAATAATTAGTTGTTTCATAAGAGGTATTGTGCAGAAAAGAGAACTTATCAAGAATAATTTACAAATAACATTTTTTCATCATTCAAATAAGCTGAAGTAGGTAGCAATTCTATAATATAATAATGCATGTATAGTATAATAACGTGTATAGATAATATATTATGCATGTACAACTCAGTGACGTTCTTATCTTCAAAATTGTTCACTTCAATCAAAAACATGAATAAGCTTTAAACTGTGAACAACCTAAGTAAGTATTAAAAATAAATAATATATTTACGATATAAATTTAACTGTAATAATGATTTAATATCGTTATAGTATCTATTCGTTGAATATTCGATATTTGTTACAACAACTGAGAACTCCTATAATATTGATGAATAAAATGTCTGTTGCTGTTACAGGATGTTTCAAGATTCAAGGTCATTTTAAGATCGTAGTATAAAGTCACCTTGACCTTTTATCGAAAAAACAATTTTTTGGAAATTTCATGCATTGAAATTTATAGCCGATTGAGAATTTATTAGTTTTCGTTCGAAACATTATTTTGTCAAATTATGTGTAAACGGAAATGTGTAAAGCTCTTAACTTTGTTTGGATGTAATTTATGAAATAATATTTTATTAATTATATATGCAATAATAGTAATACATATTAATAGTAAAGATATGTATTCTTTATAGCGATGAGATCTTTGAATTCATAAATGCATAACTGGATTGCATGGTTTTTAATATTGCTTGTAAAAGCTCCGATTAAGTAACGATCAACTACCATTAATAATTATGAGCCATTGTATCTTTAGCTCTTTTACCTGTTACGTCGCGATGGGTTTTTGCGGCTCCGTTATGACACAACCTCGTCTACACCCAGGTTACGAAGATCTAGGCTACATCGAGCGCTATCGCATGAAC
>NW_022884670.1:0-31475 GCF_011952205.1 Bombus bifarius
TATTATTAATATATGTATATAGAAAAAGAAAAGTTTTATATTTATATGTATTTTTTCTCTCTTTTTTCTCTTTCTTTTTTTATTGTTAAAATCCTTTGTTTTATTTTAGGTTTTACGTACATGTTATCGGTGAAAATAAATTTCATGAATGCTACCTGGGTTATAATTATATACATATATGCATACATATTGGTAAGTAGTATAGATGAGATTTGTTTTATTGTTATAAATATATAAGTATATATCATTAATAGGAATAGATATTACAAATATAGCTTGTCTTTGAATATATATATATATATATATATATATATATATATATATATGTGCGTGTAATGGTAAATATGACGACTTATTTTACGAGTCACTTGGATTATCAATGGAAGTGAGTGTTATAGATATAGCCTACTTTACAACATGGGTGTATACATATATTGGTAAACATAAGTGAAAATTATATGTATAGTTATAAATGTTGTTTGTTTACAGGTGGATAGCATCAGTATTTGGTTTTGTGCGTAGCATACAAGTACTTTATAGTTCCACGGCGCGGATTGCTATTCCTTGAACTAAAAAGTTTCTTTCAAGGTGAGTTAGATTAGTGTAAACGGTCATGCATTGGAGGCATGATATAGCGGGTTGTAGGTCCGCTAGGTTTATATCACACATACGACAATATGATATTCGTGTTCTTGCAGATACTCCGCATATGAAATGAGTGGGTGGGTCGTCACATTGGTCCTGGTCGTCTGGATCTAAGTTATCGAAACAGTCTTGACAAAGATGACTGTTATCTAAATGGTAGACGGAACGTATCAACCGAACACAAAGGCAAGACTGAACATCCTCCGTCGCTTCCAGATCGAATGCGGGTACGGGCCCGTCTGGGTCCTCTATGTTAGGGTTGATGAACTCGCCACCTGTTCTGTACATACATACGAAAACAGTTAATATATATATATTTTATAATTTTATAAGTTTCGTTCGGACCTGTCCCTTTGTACAAATACTGTAGTATAATATATATATAATAAGTTATGATTATGTTAGTTGTTATTTATTATATATATTTTCCTTATCTCTCTCTCTTTTTTCTTTTTTTTTTTATTATATTTTTTTTTCAGTACCTAACATTGCTATTATTATGCTGTATTACATTGTATTGGCTATTATTTGTGTGAGGTGCGTATGTGTGGGGTGCGCGCGACGAATTTTTCAACATGGTTGCTTGCGTATATCGTTGGTTTAATGTCAACAGTTGCGTGTTGTTGAAATAGCTAATTAATTGTTAATCACTATAATTTTATTTAGTAGTGTTTCTGTAATATTGTTTTGTGTTTCATGATATTGTGTGTGTCAATACCGTGTGCTACTTTAATGTGATAGCATCGATTGTGTTGTCACCGAATTTCAATAGTCATTGTTTTGATTATACGTGACTTGCATTTATATAAGTCTTGTTTAATTTAGTTAATGTTTTTTGTGTATTGTGTTACCAGATATTTTGTGTAGCGTAACTTTATTCTTTTGCACCGAATTCAGTCATGTTGTTAATATTTAGTTAGTCTATCTTGATTAATTTCTAACCTATTCCTGTGTTTATTGACCTTTTTTATTTTCCCTATTAATTTATTATTGCTTGTACTTGCTATTTGCTATTATTTTGTGTATGATATGAATTAGTTTCTTTATTAGTGATTAAAATCTACTTGTTAGATTAACATTGTCTGTAACTCTTCAGATTCTACTCTTTCGATGCTGCATCACTTACCTAGATCATTCCCACATCATCCGATTCTTCGATATGCCTTGGATACTTACTACGGTTGCCTTCAATCGTCTTATATCTGTGGCCATAAAGGTACTGTTTAGTTTATTTAGTTTAATATGTGTATAATGCATTGTGTGTGCGGCCGCTATTGTGCATTACAAAATCTACTTCTACATGTTAGATATAATAATATGACAATACTACGTAGATTAATACATAATAAAATATCCTTTTACTCTCAATTTATCTATCTTAATTATTTTCTAACCACTTTCTATACTTATCAGCTATTTTATTTCTTCTTGTTAATCTGCGAAATTCATGCATGTACACTTCCTTGTATGGTGATTAATTGTTCACGAGGTAAGTTGCACTTTTACTGTTTTAGTTATTCATTGAACTAACACATTTTACATTCAAACAGTAATTGGAGCACTCGTAATAAACTTTTTCTTTTCAAGTTTCCGCTATCTGTGTTATTCGACAAACAGTGCTACGCTTCCACAGTATTGTTATAACATTTGGTAATGTTGTATTTTGCATTAAGGCTATTGAAGTTAATTCGTTCATTTATTTTCAGCTGGTACATGGTGTTCCGCAGACAGGGAGCCATAACCTATTTTGCACGTAAACCTTCTTGTACGTTGATCACTTGTTCACAAGGTAACTTTCACTTTCACTAGTTAATTATTCATTGAGTTAACACGTTTTATATTTAAACAATAATTGAAGCACATATAATAATTTTTCCTTTTTCCTTTTATGTTTTCGCTATCTGTGTCATTTGACGAACAGCACTACAACATTCACTACTGCACTACGTTGCCCACTGAAATCACTTTATTCATTGTTTATTTCGATTATGCGCTAGTTTTAACTTGTTTAAGTGCACTGTTCGCGGAATCCCTTTTACTTCAATCTTGACGTTTTGTTCTGCAAGATTTCTAGCACTTTGTGTCGTCCAGTATATTGATCGGAGAATTTTCCTTTACTGGGTTCTTTTAGTAAATATATCGAATCTCCTATTTTAAAGTCCTGGGGGTTGATTCGTCGGTCGTAATATTCTTTTGATCTTAGTTTGGATTTTATCAAATTTTCTCTCGCCATTCGTTGTACAGTGTTAATTTTATCGAACAGATCTTCGAGATATTCTGCGTATGTTGGTTCCATGTTCTCTTCTATTATTACTTCACCAGTAGGTTCTCTGGCTAGATGTCCAAAAACTAATTCGTGCGGGGAGAATTTCGTTCCTTCGTGTACAGAGGTATTATAGGAAAACATAGCTAATTCTACCCATTCGTCCCAATTTCTGGAATTTTCAATGTATAATTTGAGATATTCAATCAGTACGTGGTGAGATCTTTCGATTGAACCGTTACTTTGTGGATGATATGCCGTCGTGGTATATTGTTTGATGCGGAATCTCTTTGCTACTTTCTTCATTAGTGAGGATGTAAAGTTCGTTCCTTGATCAGTGAGAATAGCTCTCGGTGATCCGAAACGACAAATAAATCGCTTTACAAAAACGTCCGCTATCTCGGCTGAAGAGATTCCTCCTAGTGGAATCCCGATTGAGTATTTTGTTAGTAAATCTTGGATGGTTAATATATATTCATTTCCCTTTTGAGTTTTTGGTAATGGACCTACAATATCCATACTAATCTTATCGAATGCTTTACCTGGTGTGTCTGTAAGTACCATTGGTTGTTTTGCTTTTATTCTTGTGAGTTTCTTCAATTGACATTCCTTACATGTTCTTACGTAATCTTGAATTTTCTTTTTCATATTTTCCCAATAGTAGTGTTGTCGTATTCTTTGATAAGTTTTTGTAATTCCTTTGTGTCCTGCTACGCTTGATTCATGTTTTTCCCGTATTATGTTGTTCCGCGCTTCCACAGGTGGAGTAATTACTTCCCCAGTGCAAATGGTGATGGTTAAGGTTTTTTCCATAAATATTTCCTTTAATTTTCTGATTGTATATCGCCAGGGTATTTCCTCCAAGTTTCCTTTGCTAATGCTAAACGAAGTTAACTGTTTTTCATTTACTACGTCTAATAGAGATCTTAGCGAGTTTAATAAATTTTCTGGTGTTATTGGAATATTTCTATTTTCCTTTATCGGTAGGGATACAATGTATTTTCCAGAATCGTAATTCAATCTTGCGTTTTCTAACATTAAATCTTCATAACGAGGCAATTTTCCCGTTTCCTTCATTTCTAAGGCTTCTTTATCTATCTGTTTGCCATGTATATCTATAAATACTACTTTATGGTCATTTACTCTCGCAATTGAGTCTCGGGTTTCTGAAATTTTTAGTTCCGCGATTATCGTAGGTCTCGTGTCCTTTTCTTGTTGTTGAATTAGTTCTGGAATTACAGTGGAGGTCTCTTTTTCGCTTGTTGTATCCGTGTCTTCTTTTTCTCGATTGGTTATTTCCCTATCTGTACTTACATCGATTTCTGCTAATGCTTGGTCTAAATATTTTATAGGGGTTTCTTCTATTGTAAAATGTTTTCGGGTAAAAACCTTTCCTTGATTTTTAGGATCACTGGATTGAGGCAAGACGTGTGGTTTAGCTTCGAATATGGAAAAATCTTCGGTTGACGTATCCAGTTTAAATCTTTTTGAGACATGCGTATCCTTTTCTCGTTGTGGAGTTAGTTCTGGAATTACGGCGGAGGGTTCTTCTTCGTTTGTTGTGTCCATGCACCTTTTTCCTTGATCAGTTATTTCTCTATTTGTGTTTACATCGAGCTCGGTTAGTGCTTCGTCAAAATATTTTACGGGTGTTTCTTCCAGTGTAAAATGCTTTCGAGTAGAAATTTTTCCTTGTTTTGTAAGATCAGTGGATTGAGGCAAGACGCGTGGTTTGGCTTCGAATATGGGAGAGTCTTCCGTTGACGTATCTATTTCGAATCTTTTTGAGACAGGATAGCGAATCGGTGCGACCTCCTCTCTCTTTCTGATTGGTAAACAAACTTCCGGAGGGTTCCTAGATAATGCGTCTGCGTTTGCGTTCGCCCTGCCTTCTTTGTATACAATATCAAATTCAAAGTCCGATAATTTTAATTTCCATTTCCAAATTCTCGAAGTAGGATCTTTGATAGAATGCATCCACACTAAAGGTTTATGATCGGTTACGATAGTAAACTTTCTTCCGTAAAGATACGGTCGGAAGTGCATTGCGCTGTAAACAATTGCCAGACACTCTTTTTCTATGGTAGAGTAATTTTGTTCGGCGGAATTTAATAGTCTTGAGGCATACGCAATCGGTAAATCCTTTCCAATTGGCCCTTGACTCAGTACACCGCTTATTGCATATCCTGATGCGTCTGTAGTAAGGTTAAAGGGTTTAGAAAAGTCTGGGTATTGTAGAATGGGTTTTGTCATTAGCGCTGTTTTTAAATTATTGAATGCGTTTTCTTGATTTTCTGTCCATTTAAAGGGAGTATCTTTCTTTAGTAGTTGTGTCAATGGTTTCGCGACCTTGGAGAAATCGGGTATAAATCTTCTGTAATATCCTGCTAGTCCCAGAAATTGTTTGATATTTTTCACCCTCTTTGGTCGTGGAAATTTTGATACGGCTTCGACCTTCTTTGGGTCGGGTTTCACGCCATCCTCACTAATTATATGTCCTAAATAATTCACCTCGTGTCGTAAAAATTCGCACTTATCAGGTTGTAATCGTAATTTAGCTTTCCTCAGTCTTTCCATTAACTTATTAAATTTAATTTCGTGTTCTTGGAGAGACCTGGAATAAATCACTATGTCATCCAGATAGACGAATAGTTCTATTCCTTGCAGACCAGATAATACTGAGTTCATCAAACGTTGAAATGTTGCTGGGGCATTTTTTAATCCAAAGGGCATTCTTTTGAATTGAAAATGTCCATATGGTGTCGAAAATGCAGTTTTGTGGGCATCTTCCTGTGACATACGGATCTGGTGAAAGCCTGATGCCAAGTCAAACGTGGAAAAATATTTTGCACTTCCTAATTAATCCAATATTTCTGTAATGTTGGGTAGTGGGAAGGCATCGCCAATCGTTTTATCGTTCAATTTTCTATAATCGATAACTAATCTCCAGCGTTTATTTCCTTGCGAATCGGGTTTTTTGGGCACAATCCATAATGGGGAGTTATATGGAGATATTGATGGTTCCACTACGTCTGTATCCAGTAATTCTTGAATCTGTCGATTTATCTCTTCTCGATGTATTGGTTGATATCGATACTGTTTAGTATTAATTGGTATATTATCCGTTGTAATTATTCTATGTTCCAGAACTTCAGTTGCTTCCAATGTATCTCCTGGAATATGAAACCTATCTTGATTATTACGAATCAACTTTTTAACATTTTCCTTTTCTTCTTCGTTCAAGTGTTCGAGTCGTAGTAACTCATTTATTTTATCGCTTCGGTATAATTATTTTTTCTTTAGTATCGAAGGGAATATAAATATTTCCCCACTTGATATGTTTTTCCTCATAATCTAAACGAGCTTTACAACCTGCAAAAAATTCGGATCCTAGGATTCCGTCTTGATCGATTAGCAATGAATCATCAACTACATGAAAAATAACCGGATGGCCCGCAACCTGTATTACCGTCTGCCCTAGGGAGACCAGGCTCGTTGCCGTAATTCCTCGCACTTCGATTGATTCTTTCTCGTCGATGATGGCTGAATCGGGTAAAGCAGGTTTCTTGATAATATTGATTTCCGATCCAGAGTCTAATAATAAACTCGTCTTAGTTTTTAGATCTGGGGAAACTATTCGTGCAGTTGGGGTCGTTGGGGAATCGTTAAATTTTACTGAAATAATTCGGAGAGGTCGCCTTCCGAATCTGAATTCAACTCCTGATGATTTTCCTTCGCCGGTTGCTTGTGCTTCACTCTTTCCCTTTTGTCTTGAGATTCTGGATTCTCTGTCTGTGACCTTGTTTGGTTGTGGGATGACTCCCCCACAGTATTTAGTGGTTGTTCGTTCGATCTTATAGTCGGCATTGCGTTCGCTCTGTCTCTCGTTATGGGTGGTGGAGTCGATCTCGCGGGGGTGGCTGCCCTTGTTCTGTTTGTTGCCGGCGGCGCCGGTCGCCTGGTTGCCGCCTGTACTCTTGGGCGATTCGGCGTATCGTTCCTTCGTGGCTCGCCCCATTCTCCCGAAGGACGTGTTTGGTTTCCCGATGGTCTCGAAGCATAGGGTACGATTAATCCGGCATCTACTCGGGCTTTAAATTTGTAACAGTCTTTCACTAGATGCCCGGGTTTTTTGCAATAGTTACACGTGATATTTTGTCTTGTAGACTTCAAAAAATTCTGCGATGGAGGTAGCGATCTTCGATCTTGGCGGTTGTTCCTGATATTGTTGTTAGTGTTCGAAGGATGTGCGTTGCCGCGTCTGTAATAGTTCGAGGGTGTCGGTCGTTGGGGTCGCGTTCTATCGGTTATTTGTTTCAATTCGTGTGTTGCTTTGACGGCTTGACGATACGCATCTTCTAAAGTATGGTACCCTGCTATTTTTACTCGCACATATACCTCGTTCGGAAGTCCTTTAACGAAAGCTTCTTTCGTTTCCCAATCTATAGTATCTTGGATATCGGGGGATATGATGCCGTAGTCGCCTCTTTCTCCGTCCATTATTGCCAATCTAAGATTTCTAACGCGATCCATATAATCTAATATATCTTCCCCGGGTCGTTGAAATATCGTTCCTAATTCCCCTTTATATTCGTTAAGAGATTTCTTTGGGCCGAATAGATCCTTTAATTTGTTTCCGAAATCGTTTAAACTCATTAATTCCGTGTCTTCGATGGCGAGGAACGCGTGTCCACGAAGCTTATTTACTAACAATTTTACTAATTGAGGTTCTTGATATCTGGGAATCATATTTCGCGCGCACTCACAAGCTCTTAAAAAGTGGAATACCGATGGTCGATATCCGTCAAACACTGGCACCGATTCGATCGCGTCTTTTAGCTTAATTGGCTGGGTATGTCCACTCGACTGGACCGTCTCTTGTTGCATTGTCGGCGGCGATACGGGTGTTTTAGGTTCCTGTTTTGTTTTAAGCTCGAATAAGCCGCTTTGTAGTTCGGCGAGTTTTGCACTCATATCGCGAAAGTTCGCATCCCATGCTTTAAGCTTTTCCGACAATGTCAAAACCATTTCTTCGTCCAACGATTCCACTACAGTCGCCATTGTTTCTTAAATATATATTTTATTGACAAGCGTGACAACTTTAATCTTCTATGAAGCGTATCGAACCGTTTAAACCAACTTTAATTCTCCGTGAAGCGTATCCCACCGCTGCCACCAAAAATTTTCTACTCTAAATGTTACGTATCAATTTGTTTGTTTAAATCGATCAAATTTTAAATTTAAATTTTACTGAAATTTTTTTTTTCGTTTGAGTTTGAATTTAATCGGAAGGGAAATAAATTGAAATGATATTATTGTGTATGTAATACTGATTAAATTTCTAATTAATACGGTAGTTGCTGCCACCAGAAATAGTCTAAGGACTATTTCAAAATATTTTATTTTTATTCTTTTTTTTTTTTACGTTTAATGGGTAGCGTTAACTGACGCTTAATGCAACTGGTAAACGAATTCCACTTTTCGGCTAACCTGCTATGTGCAGGGATACTGGCACGGGAGAGGATTAAAGCTGGGTACAATAAATATTTGTCCTCGTTGAACGGATTTTTATTTGAATGTAGAGTTGCTTAGATTATTACCTATATATATATTTTATTAGCTGGATATATATATTTTAGCGTTGCTGGATTGGATAGGAATGTGAGATTTTTCGTTGTTTTATATAAATTTATTTTTACGTTTGTTTAAAGTTTAAACATGATTCTATCTTCAAAACTCTTCACGGAAATAAAACGAGATCGATGATAGGAAGTTCTAGTTTGATTCTCGAGTGCAACGAAATTATCAGAGAAGAAGGAATTTTCAAAATTAATTTTCTTACCTTGAGGACAAAAGTGCTGTCGGGTGCCATTACTTCGCCTGCTCCGGTGATCGTTGGTGTTTTACTTCTGGGTTTTTTTTTTTACTTGAACTTGAATATAGTTAATTTCCAATTTTCTTTATTTATCTTGTCTAGATACACGCCTTACAATTTACTAATCTGATTAATACAGTAAATGCTATATGAAAGTAATAACAAGCACGATAGAAATGAGTACAAAGAATTAAAATAACAAAGATCACAATAATGAGCACAATATGGTACGTAAATTATAATAAAAAGCGCTCTGCTCTATGTTGCTACGCTTATTTATAATGCCATCCCCCACGGGGTGGTGGTCCACTGGGGGTATGCTTCCGTGGGAATCGGGATGTTGCAGTTTGGATTTCTTGAAATCGTACGTGAGAGAATGCGGGTTCCATACGTCGACTTAGTTCCTATCAGTCCTGTGCTTCTGCTGAGCTAGCGTCTAGGAGGCTCGAAGCATTCCATGCTGATCTAGTCCTTCCCGCGAGAATCTTCCACGTGCTGTACCGTGGGAATTATCTGTGTTTCTTCGGCGCGTGCAAGGGTTGGCGGCCGCAGCATCATTATCACTTCGATGCTCGCTCGGGCAACACGCGCGACATCCGCTGCTCTCCCACTACAAGGACCTCCTTCTTTGAGTTATTTTTGCATAAGTTTGGATATTCGCATATTATGGTTGTTTTTGCGATTTTAATGTTTTTCCCCTTTTGTTGTTCCCCTAGGCTTTGGTGATCGACGTTCGGACAATGTTTGCGGAGGCATTTCCATCAGAGGTTTCTTATTATATTATTTTTAGATGTATTTTGTTTTTATGTACGAAATATATATATATATATTTTTTATGTATCTATTTTACATTTGTTAAATATATTTAATTTTATATTTCCCCCTTTTTAATTAATTATATATATATATATATTTTTACATTTGCATTTGACAGTGTAGTCGCTCATAGAGTCTATTAAAGAAAATTGTTAACAATATGCTTTCATGATTTGTTTCTCGCGCCTGTTTTCCATTAATCCCTAATATTCCTGTCGCCATGATGCGTGTAAATCCAACATGGCTGCTCATAAATGTCATCAGTAAAGTTTTAGTAACGGGACTTTAGTTTTGTTTGATATCGAAGTAATTTTTCGTCTGTCGCTCGTTTTTCCTTATTCTACCGCAATTAGAACATTTATTTATTAATATTGTTTTAAAGTGACAAAAGTATTGTTCGTGTGAATATACGTATAAATATATATATATATATATATATATATATATATATATATATATATATATTTATGTTGTGTGTCATTTTAATATGGCTAATGTTTTGTAATTCTTCGATTGCGTTATTTATTGTTTTGAGTAGTTTATTTTATAGAGTATTCGATAATATAAAACATACGCGCACACATACATATATATATATATATATATATATATATATATATATATATATATATATACGTATTTATATGCATAACTCTCTTGCCCATATAGTGTTCATACGAAATGAAATGTTAATTATTTATTTTATATTAATTTCTCTTAATAAGATAGAACACGCACACGCACACGTATATATGTATATATTTCTGGCAAAGTGATTTTCATTCAGATTCTTTAGTGATATAGTGTTGTGTATTTGAGGTTATGTGTCAATCATTTGATTTCATATATACATATATATCTTGTATTGTGACAACATAGTATTGAAGGTTTTGTTACTAGATTATTGTGCGTTTAATGTGTTTTTACATATTTGTGTTTGATGGTAGAATTTCTGTACCCAATTTCTCAAGTCGTTGCAGTGTTAATTATTTTGAGCGTTTGGCCTATCGACAGGTTGTCGCTTAGTCCCAAGTGTTGCGTTGTGTGTTCTATTTCTTTTGTAGATTATTAGTAGTAGTTTTAGTTTAGAAAATAGATTATTTATATGTTTATATAGAGACATGCATGTTTCGTAATGAAGTTCTTATTTTATAACTCTTTACCGGAATGTAGGCTAGTTTTAAGTATGTATCTTAGATTACTAATTTGATTTAATAATGTAGAATGCGCACACACATATATATATATATTTCTGACAATGTAACCTTTATTTCTTTAATAATACAATATTGTATGTTTTATGTATTCGTTAGACTATTAGTTTTTGACTTCATATATACTTATATTTCATAAATTGATAATATTGTATTTGTTGCATAGTATTGGAAGTACTGTCTCTAATATTTACTAGGTTATTACATGTTTGGCATATATGTTTATACTTATATGTAACTTTCCAAGTTGATTGATTAAAATATATTTATATATATATGTATTTCTGGCGTTTCAATTATTTCCCCCTTTGTAGTTATTCTTATTTCCCGGTTTATTTGTTTGGTTCGTAACTCGTTCAATCCATTAGCTGGTTTTATTAATTTTAATTTATACTGGTTGGATTTATTAGTCGCCCCCGTTTTGTTAATCCTTCCTTTAGTTTCGTAGCGCCGTGTGTTCGTTTGTGCATTCAAATCCTTATTCGCGCGTTTTGTATAGAATGGTTTTCTTGTTCTTGTTACGGCGCGTGCGGAGCGCGGGACGTGACATTTGCTTGTTTCGACGCTTAAACGTTAGTGCATTGCACTTACAGTGTAAAGTGGAGTACAACGAGCGCTTAAGCGTCGAAATATCTCCAACGGGAAGGAAATAACGGCTAGATTTCATCAAAATCGACGAAATCTTCGCGATTTGCGAGCTATTTTGCTTGTTCCGACGCTTAAACGGTAGTGCATCGCATTTGCAGTGTAAAATGGAGTTCAGCGAGCGCTTAAACTTCGAAATGTCTCCAACGGGAAGGAAATGACAGTTACTTTTCGTCAAAATCGACGAAATCTTCGCGGTTTGCGAGCTATTTTGCTTGTTTCGACGCTTAAACGGTAGTGCATTGCATTTGCAGTGTAAAATGGAGTTCAACGAGCGCTTAAACGTCGAAATATCTCCAACGGGAAGGAAATGACGGCTAGATTTCGTCAAAATCGGCGAAATTTTCGCGATTTGCGAGCTATATTACTTGTTTCGACACTTAAACGGTAGCGCATTACATTTGCAGTGTAAAATGGAGTTCAACGAGCGCTTAAACGTCGAAATATCTCAAACGGGAAGGAAATGACAGTTAGTTTTCGTCAAAATCGACGAAATCTTCGCGATTAGCGAGCTATTTTGCTTGTTTCGACGCTTAAACGGCAGTGCATTACATTTGCAGTGTAAAATGGAGTTCAACGGGCGCTTAAACGTCGAAATATCTCAAACGGGAAGGAAATGACAGTTAGTTTTCGTCAAAATCGACGAAATCTTCGCGATTTGCGAGCGATTTTGCTGGTTTCGACGCTTAAACGGTAGTGCATTGCATTTGCAGTGTAAAATGGAGTTCAACGAGCGCGTAAACGTCGAAATATCTCAAACGGGAAGGAAATGACAGTTAGTTTTCGTCAAAATCGACGAAATCTTCGCGATTAGCGAGCTATTTTGCTTGTTTCGACGCTTAAACGGTAGTGCATTACATTTGCAGTGTAAAATGGAGTGAAATGAGCGCTTAAACGTCGAAATATCTCGAACGGGAAGGAAATGACAGTTAGTTTTCGTTAAAATCGACGAAATTTTCGCGACTTACGAGCTATTTTGCTTGTTTCGACGCTTAAACGGTAGTGCATTACACTTGGCGTGTAAAATGGAGTTGAACGAGCGCTTAAACGTCGAAATATCTCCAACGGGAAGGAAATGACGGCTAGATTTCGTCAAAATCGGCGAAATTTTCGCGATTTGCGAGCTATATTACTTGTTTCGACACTTAAACGGTAGCGCATTACATTTGCAGTGTAAAATGGAGTTCAACGAGCGCTTAAACGTCGAAATATCTCCAACGGGAAGGAAATGACGGCCAGATTTCGTCAAAATCGGCGAAATTTTCGCGATTTGCGAGCTATATTACTTGTTTCGACACTTAAACGGTAGCGCATTACATTTGCAGTGTAAAATGGAGTTCAACGGGCGCTTAAACGTCGAAATATCTCTAACGGGAAGGAAATGACAGTTAGTTTAATGCAAAATCGACGAAATCTTCGCGATTTGCGAGCTATTTTGCTGGTTTCGACGCTTAAACGGTAGTGCATTGCATTTGCAGTGTAAAATGGAGTTCAACGAGCGCTTAAACGTCGAAATATCTCAAACTGGAAGGAAATGACAGTTAGTTTTCGTCAAAATCGACGAAATCTTCGCGATTAGCGAGCTATTTTGCTTGTTTCGACGCTTAAACGGTAGTGCATTACATTTGCAGTGTAAAATGGAGTGAAATGAGCGCTTCAACGTCGAAATATCTCGAACGGGAAGGAAATGACAGTTAGTTTTCGTCAAAATCGACGAAATCTTCGCGATTAGCGAGCTATTTTGCTTGTTTCGACGCTTAAACGGTAGTGCATTACATTTGCAGTGTAAAATGGAGTTCAACGGGCGCTTAAACGTCGAAATATCTCAAACGGGAAGGAAATGACAGTTTTCGTCAAAATCGACGAAATCTTCGCGGTTTGCGAGCTATTTTGCTTGTTTCGACGCTTAAACGATAGTGCATTGTATTTGCAGTGTAAAATGGAGTTCAACGAGCGCTTAAACGTCGAAATATCTCCAACGGGAAGGAAATGACAGTTAGTTTTCGACAAAATCGACGAAATCATCGCGACTTGCGAGCTATTTTGCTTGTATCTACTCCTTTACGGTAGTGCATTACATTTGCAGTGTAAAATGGAGTTCAACGAGCGCTTAAACGTCGAAATATCTACAACGGGAAGGAAATGACTGTTAGTTTTCGTCAAAATCGACGAAATCATGGCGATTTGCGAGCTATTTTGCTTGTCACGACGCATAAACGGTAGTGCATTGCATTTGCAGTGTAAAGTGGAGTCCAACGAGCGCTTAATCGTCGAAATATCTCCAACGGGAAGGAAATGACGGCTAGATATCTTCAAAATCGACGAAATCATCGCGATTTGCGAGCTATTTTGCTTGTCACGACGCTTAAACGGTAGTGCATTGCATTTGCAGTGTAAAATGGAGTTCAACGGGGGCTTAATTGTCGAAATATCTCAAACGGGAAGGAAATGACAGTTAGTTTTCGTCAAAATCGACGAAATCTGCGCGATTTGCGAGCTATTTTGCTTGTTTCGACGCTTAAACGGTAGTGCATCTCATTTGCAGTGTAAAATGGAGTTCAACGAGCGCTTAAACGTCGAAATATCTCCAACGGGAAGGAAATGACGGCTAGATTTCGCCAAAATCGGCGAAATTTTCGCGATTTGCGAGCTATATTACTTGTTTCGACACTTAAACGGTAGCGCATTACATTTGCAGTGTAAAATGGAGTTCAACGGGCGCTTAAACGTCGAAATATCTCAAACGGGAAGGAAATGACAGTTACTTTAATGCAAAATCGACGAAATCTTCGCGATTTGCGAGCTATTTTGCTTGTTTCGACGTTTAAACGTCAGTGCGTTGCATTTGCAGTGTAAAATGGAGTTCAACGAGCGCTTAAACGTCGAAATATCTCTAACGGGAAGGAAATGACAGTTAGTTTAATGCAAAATCGACGAAATCTTCGCGATTTGCGAGCTATTTTGCTGGTTTCGACGCTTAAACGGTAGTGCATTGCATTTGCAGTGTAAAATGGAGTTCAACGAGCGCTTAAACGTCGAAATATCTCAAACGGGATGGAAATGACAGTTACTTTTCGTCGAAATCGACGAAGTCGTCGCGATTTGCGAGCTATTTTGCTTGTATCTACTCTTATACGGTAGTGCATTACATTTGCAGTGTAAAATGGAGTTCAACGAGCGTTTAAAGGTCGAAATATCTCAAACGGGAAGGAAATGATAGTTAGTTTTCGTCAAAATCGACGAAATCTTCGCGATTTGCGAGCTATTTTGCTTGTATCTACACTTTTACGGTAGTGCATTACATTTGCAGTGTAAAATGGAGTTCAACGAGCGCTTAAACGTCGAAATATCTTCAACGGGAAGGAAATGACAGTTAGTTTTCTTCAAAATCGACGAAATCATCGCGATTTGCGAGCTATTTTGCTTGTCACGACGCTTAAACGGTAGTGCATTGCATTTGCAGTGGAAAATGGAGTTCAACGGGCGTTTAAACGTCGAAATATCTCAAACGGGTAGGAAATGACAGTTAGTTTTCGTCAAAATCGACGTAATCTGCGCGATTTGCGAGCTATTTTGCTTGTTTCGACGCTTTAACGGTAGTGCATTGCATTTGCAGTGTAAAATGGAGTTCAACGAGCGCTTAAACGTCGAAATATCTCCAACGGGAAGGAAATGACAGTTAGTTTTCGACAAAATCGACGAAATCATCGCGACTTGCGAGCTATTTTGCTTGTATCTACTCCTTTACGGTAGTGCATTACATTTGCAGTGTAAAATGGAGTTCAACGAGCGCTTAAACGTCGAAATATCTACAACAGGAAGGAAATGACAGTTAGTTTTCGTCAAAATCGACGAAATCATCGCGATTTGCGATCTATTTTGCTTGTTTCGACGCTTTAACGGTAGTGCATTGCATTTGCAGTCTAAGATGGAGTTCAACGAGCCCTTAAACGTCGAAATATCACAAACGGGATGGAAATGACAGTTAGATTTCGTCAAAATCGACGAAATCGTCGCGATTTGCGACCAGTTTCGTTTGTTTCGACGCCCAAGCCGTAATGCATCGCATTTGCAGTGTAAAATGGAGTTCAACGAGCGCTTAAACTTCGAAATGTCTCCAACGGGAAGGAAATGACTGTTAGTTTTCGTCAAAATCGACGAAATCTTCGCGGTTTGCGAGCTATTTTGCTTGTTTCGACGCTTAAACGGTAGTGCGTTGCATTTGCAGTGTAAAATGGAGTTCAACGAGCGCATAAACGTCGAAATATCTCAAACGGGAAGGAAATGACAGTTAGTTTTCGTCAAAATCGAAGAAATCTTCGCGATTAGCGAGCTATTTTGCTTGTTTCGACGCTTAAATGGTAGTGCATTACATTTGCAGTGTAAAATGGAGTGAAATGAGCGCTTAAACGTCGAAATATCTCGAACGGGAAGGAAATGACAGTTAGTTGTCGTTAAAATCGACGAAATTTTCGCGACTTACGAGCTATTTTGCTTGTTTCGACGCTTAAACGGTAGTGCATTACACTTGGCGTGTAAAATGGAGTTCAACGAGCGCTTAAACGTCGAAATATCTCCAACGGGAAGGAAATGACGACGAGATTTCGTCAAAATCGGCGAAATTTTCGCGATTTGCGAGCTATATTACTTGTTTCGACACTTAAACGGTAGCGCATTACATTTGCAGTGTAAAATGGAGTTCAACGGGCGCTTAAACGTCGAAATATCTCAAACGGGAAGGAAATGACAGTTAGTTTTCGTCAAAATCGGCGAAATCTTCGCGATTAGCGAACTATTTTGCCTGTTTCGACGCTTAAACGGTAGTGCATTACATTTGCAGTGTAAAATGGAGTTCAACGGGCGCTTAAACGTCGAAATATCTCAAACGGGAAGGAAATGACAGTTAGTTTTCGTCAAAATCGACGAAATCTTCGCTGTTTGCGAGCTATTTTGCTTGTGTCGACGCTTAAACGGTAGTGCATTGCATTTGCAGTGTAAAATGGAGTTCAACGAACGCTTAAACGTCGAAATATCTCCAACGGGAAGGAAATGACAGTTAGTTTTCGACAAAATCGACGAAATCATCGCGACTTGCGAGCTATTTTGCTTGTATCTACTCCTTTACGGTAGTGCATTACATTTGCAGTGTAAAATGGAGTTCAACGAGCGCTTAAACGTCGAAATATCTACAACGGGAAGGAAATGGCAGTTAGTTTTCGTCAAAATCGACGAAATCATCGCGATTTGCGAGCTATTTTGCTTGTCACGACGCTTAAACGGTAGTGCATTGCATTTGCAGTGTAAAGTGGAGTACAACGAGCGCTTAAGCGTCGAAATATCTCCAACGGGAAGGAAATGACGGCTAGATTTCGACAAAATCGGCGAAATTTTCGCGATTTGCCAGCTATATTACTTGTTTCGATACTTAAACGGTAGCGCATTACATTTGCAGTGTAAAATGGAGTTCAACGGGCGCTTAAACGTCGAAATATCTCAAACGGGAAGGAATTGATAGTTAGTTTTCGTCAAAATCGACGAAATCTTCGCGATTTGCGAGCTATTTTGCTTGTATCTACTCTTTTACGGTAGTGCATTACATTTGCAGTGTAAAATGGAGTTCAACGAGCGCTTAAACGTCGAAATATCTCCAACGGGAAGGAAATGACAGTTAGTTTTCTTCAAAATCGACGAAATCATCGCGATTTGCGAGCTATTTTGCTTGTCACGACGCTTAAACGGTAGTGCATTGCATTTGCAGTGTAAAATGGAGTTCAACGGGCGCTTAAACGTCGAAATATCTCAAACGGGAAGGAAATGACAGTTAGTTTTCTTCAAAATCGACGAAATCTGCGCGATTTGCGAGCTATTTTGCTTGTCACGACGCTTTAACGGTAGTGCATTGCATTTGCAGTGTAAAATGGAGTTCAACGAGCGCTTAAACGTCGAAATATCAGAAACGGGATGGAAATGACAGTTAGTTTTCGTCAAAATCGACGAAATCTGCGCGATTTGCGAGCTATTTTGCTTGTTTCGACGCTTAAACGGTAGTGCATCTCATTTGCAGTGTAAAATGGAGTTCAACGAGCGCTTAAACGTCGAAATATCTCCAACGGGAAGGAAATGACGGCTAGATTTCGTCAAAATCGGCGAAATTTTCGCGATTTGCGAGCTATATTACTTGTTTCGACACTTAAACGGTAGCGCATTACATTTGCAGTGTAAAATGGAGTTCAACGGTTGCTTAAACGTCGAAATATCTCAAACGGGAAGGAAATGACAGTTAGTTTTCGTCAAAATCGACGAAATCGTCGCGATTTGCGACCAGTTTCGCTTGTTTCGACGCCCAAGCCGTAGTGCATTACCTTTGCAGTGTAAAATGGAGTTCAACGAGCGCTTATACGTCGAAATATCTCTAACGGGAAGGAAATGACAGTTAGTTTTCTCCAAAGTCGACGAAATCATCGCGATTTGCGAGCTATTTTGCTTGTCACGACGCTTAAACGGAAGTGCATTGCATTTGCAGTGTAAAATGGAGTTCAACGGGCGCTTAAACGTCGAAATATCTCGAACGGGAAGGAAATGACAGTTAGTTGTCGTTAAAATCGACGAAATTTTCGCGACTTACGAGCTATTTTGCTTGTTTCGACGCTTAAACGGTAGTGCATTACACTTGGCGTGTAAAATGGAGTTCAACGAGCGCTTAAACGTCGAAATATCTCCAACGGGAAGGAAATGACGACGAGATTTCGTCAAAATCGGCGAAATTTTCGCGATTTGCGAGCTATATTACTTGTTTCGACACTTAAACGGTAGCGCATTACATTTGCAGTGTAAAATGGAGTTCAACGGGCGCTTAAACGTCGAAATATCTCAAACGGGAAGGAAATGACAGTTAGTTTTCGTCAAAATCGGCGAAATCTTCGCGATTAGCGAACTATTTTGCCTGTTTCGACGCTTAAACGGTAGTGCATTACATTTGCAGTGTAAAATGGAGTTCAACGGGCGCTTAAACGTCGAAATATCTCAAACGGGAAGGAAATGACAGTTAGTTTTCGTCAAAATCGACGAAATCTTCGCTGTTTGCGAGCTATTTTGCTTGTGTCGACGCTTAAACGGTAGTGCATTGCATTTGCAGTGTAAAATGGAGTTCAACGAACGCTTAAACGTCGAAATATCTCCAACGGGAAGGAAATGACAGTTAGTTTTCGACAAAATCGACGAAATCATCGCGACTTGCGAGCTATTTTGCTTGTATCTACTCCTTTACGGTAGTGCATTACATTTGCAGTGTAAAATGGAGTTCAACGAGCGCTTAAACGTCGAAATATCTACAACGGGAAGGAAATGGCAGTTAGTTTTCGTCAAAATCGACGAAATCATCGCGATTTGCGAGCTATTTTGCTTGTCACGACGCTTAAACGGTAGTGCATTGCATTTGCAGTGTAAAGTGGAGTACAACGAGCGCTTAAGCGTCGAAATATCTCCAACGGGAAGGAAATGACGGCTAGATTTCGACAAAATCGGCGAAATTTTCGCGATTTGCCAGCTATATTACTTGTTTCGATACTTAAACGGTAGCGCATTACATTTGCAGTGTAAAATGGAGTTCAACGGGCGCTTAAACGTCGAAATATCTCAAACGGGAAGGAATTGATAGTTAGTTTTCGTCAAAATCGACGAAATCTTCGCGATTTGCGAGCTATTTTGCTTGTATCTACTCTTTTACGGTAGTGCATTACATTTGCAGTGTAAAATGGAGTTCAACGAGCGCTTAAACGTCGAAATATCTCCAACGGGAAGGAAATGACAGTTAGTTTTCTTCAAAATCGACGAAATCATCGCGATTTGCGAGCTATTTTGCTTGTCACGACGCTTAAACGGTAGTGCATTGCATTTGCAGTGTAAAATGGAGTTCAACGGGCGCTTAAACGTCGAAATATCTCAAACGGGAAGGAAATGACAGTTAGTTTTCTTCAAAATCGACGAAATCTGCGCGATTTGCGAGCTATTTTGCTTGTCACGACGCTTTAACGGTAGTGCATTGCATTTGCAGTGTAAAATGGAGTTCAACGAGCGCTTAAACGTCGAAATATCAGAAACGGGATGGAAATGACAGTTAGTTTTCGTCAAAATCGACGAAATCTGCGCGATTTGCGAGCTATTTTGCTTGTTTCGACGCTTAAACGGTAGTGCATCTCATTTGCAGTGTAAAATGGAGTTCAACGAGCGCTTAAACGTCGAAATATCTCCAACGGGAAGGAAATGACGGCTAGATTTCGTCAAAATCGGCGAAATTTTCGCGATTTGCGAGCTATATTACTTGTTTCGACACTTAAACGGTAGCGCATTACATTTGCAGTGTAAAATGGAGTTCAACGGGTGCTTAAACGTCGAAATATCTCAAACGGGAAGGAAATGACAGTTAGTTTTCGTCAAAATCGACGAAATCGTCGCGATTTGCGACCAGTTTCGCTTGTTTCGACGCCCAAGCCGTAGTGCATTACCTTTGCAGTGTAAAATGGAGTTCAACGAGCGCTTAAACGTCGAAATATCTCTAACGGGAAGGAAATGACAGTTAGTTTTCTCCAAAATCGACGAAATCATCGCGATTTGCGAGCTATTTTGCTTGTCACGACGCTTAAACGGAAGTGCATTGCATTTGCAGTGTAAAATGGAGTTCAACGGGCGCTTAAACGTCGAAATATCTCAAACGGGAAGGAAATGACAGTTAGTTTTCGTCAAAATCGACGAAATCTGCGCGATTTGCGAGCTATTTTGCTTGTTTCGACGCTTTAACGGTAGTGCATTGCATTTGCAGTGTAAAATGGAGTTCAACGAGCGCTTAAACGTCGAAATATCAGAAACGGGATGGAATTGACAGTTAGTTTTCGTCAAAATCGACGAAATCTGCGCGATTTGCGTGCTATTTTGCTGGTTTCGACGCTTAAACGGTAGTGCATCTCATTTGCAGTGTAAAATGGAGTTCAACGAGCGCTTAAACGTCGAAATATCTCCAACGGGAAGGAAATGACGGCTAGATTTCTTCAAAATCGACGAAATCTTCGCGATTTGCGAGCTATTTTGCTTGTATCTACTCTTTTACGGTAGTGCATTACATTTGCAGTGTAAAATGGAGTTCAACGAGCGCTTAAACGTCGAAATATCTCCAACGGGAAGGAAATGACAGTTAGTTTTCGTCAAAATCGACGAAATCGTCGCGATTTGCGACCAGTTTCGCTTGTTTCGACGCCCAAGCCGTAGTGCATTACCTTTGCAGTGTAAAATGGAGTTCAACGAGCGCTTAAACGTCGAAATATCTCTAACGGGAAGGAAATGACAGTTACTTTAATGCAAAATCGACGAAATCTTCGCGATTTGCGAGCTATTTTGCTTGTTTCGACGTTTAGACGTCAGTGCGTTGCATTTGCAGTGTAAAATGGAGTTCAACGAGCGCGTAAACGTCGAAATATCTCAAACGGGAAGGAAATGACAGTTAGTTTTCGTCAAAATCGACGAAATCTTCGCGATTAGCGAGCTATTTTGCTTGTTTCGACGCTTAAACGGTAGTGCATTACATTTGCAGTGTAAAATGGAGTGAAATGAGCGCTTAAACGTCGAAATATCTCGAACGGGAAGGAAATGACAGTTAGTTTTCGTTAAAATCGACGAAATTTTCGCGACTTACGAGCTATTTTGCTTGTTTCGACGCTTAAACGGTAGTGCATTACACTTGGCGTGTAAAATGGAGTTGAACGAGCGCTTAAACGTCGAAATATCTCCAACGGGAAGGAAATGACGGCTAGATTTCGTCAAAATCGGCGAAATTTTCGCGATTTGCGAGCTATATTACTTGTTTCGACACTTAAACGGTAGCGCATTACATTTGCAGTGTAAAATGGAGTTCAACGAGCGCTTAAACGTCGAAATATCTCCAACGGGAAGGAAATGACGGCCAGATTTCGTCAAAATCGGCGAAATTTTCGCGATTTGCGAGCTATATTACTTGTTTCGACACTTAAACGGTAGCGCATTACATTTGCAGTGTAAAATGGAGTTCAACGGGCGCTTAAACGTCGAAATATCTCTAACGGGAAGGAAATGACAGTTAGTTTAATGCAAAATCGACGAAATCTTCGCGATTTGCGAGCTATTTTGCTGGTTTCTACGCTTAAACGGTAGTGCATTGCATTTGCAGTGTAAAATGGAGTTCAACGAGCGCTTAAACGTCGAAATGTCTCCAACGGGAAGGAAATGACTGTTAGTTTTCGTCAAAATCGACGAAATCTTCGCGGTTTGCGAGCTATTTTGCTTGTTTCGACGCTTAAACGGTAGTGCGTTGCATTTGCAGTGTAAAATGGAGTTCAACGAGCGCATAAACGTCGAAATATCTCAAACGGGAAGGAAATGACAGTTAGTTTTCGTCAAAATCGAAGAAATCTTCGCGATTAGCGAGCTATTTTGCTTGTTTCGACGCTTAAATGGTAGTGCATTACATTTGCAGTGTAAAATGGAGTGAAATGAGCGCTTAAACGTCGAAATATCTCGAACGGGAAGGAAATGACAGTTAGTTGTCGTTAAAATCGACGAAATTTTCGCGACTTACGAGCTATTTTGCTTGTTTCGACGCTTAAACGGTAGTGCATTACACTTGGCGTGTAAAATGGAGTTCAACGAGCGCTTAAACGTCGAAATATCTCCAACGGGAAGGAAATGACGACGAGATTTCGTCAAAATCGGCGAAATTTTCGCGATTTGCGAGCTATATTACTTGTTTCGACACTTAAACGGTAGCGCATTACATTTGCAGTGTAAAATGGAGTTCAACGGGCGCTTAAACGTCGAAATATCTCAAACGGGAAGGAAATGACAGTTAGTTTTCGTCAAAATCGGCGAAATCTTCGCGATTAGCGAGCTATTTTGCCTGTTTCGACGCTTAAACGGTAGTGCATTACATTTGCAGTGTAAAATGGAGTTCAACGGGCGCTTAAACGTCGAAATATCTCAAACGGGAAGGAAATGACAGTTAGTTTTCGTCAAAATCGACGAAATCTTCGCTGTTTGCGAGCTATGTTGCTTGTGTCGACGCTTAAACGGTAGTGCGTTGCATTTGCAGTGTAAAATGGAGTTCAACGAGCGCATAAACGTCGAAATATCTCAAACGGGAAGGAAATGACAGTTAGTTTTCGTCAAAATCGAAGAAATCTTCGCGATTAGCGAGCTATTTTGCTTGTTTCGACGCTTAAATGGTAGTGCATTACATTTGCAGTGTAAAATGGAGTGAAATGAGCGCTTAAACGTCGAAATATCTCGAACGGGAAGGAAATGACAGTTAGTTGTCGTTAAAATCGACGAAATTTTCGCGACTTACGAGCTATTTTGCTTGTTTCGACGCTTAAACGGTAGTGCATTACACTTGGCGTGTAAAATGGAGTTCAACGAGCGCTTAAACGTCGAAATATCTCCAACGGGAAGGAAATGACGACGAGATTTCGTCAAAATCGGCGAAATTTTCGCGATTTGCGAGCTATATTACTTGTTTCGACACTTAAACGGTAGCGCATTACATTTGCAGTGTAAAATGGAGTTCAACGGGCGCTTAAACGTCGAAATATCTCAAACGGGAAGGAAATGACAGTTAGTTTTCGTCAAAATCGGCGAAATCTTCGCGATTAGCGAACTATTTTGCCTGTTTCGACGCTTAAACGGTAGTGCATTACATTTGCAGTGTAAAATGGAGTTCAACGGGCGCTTAAACGTCGAAATATCTCAAACGGGAAGGAAATGACAGTTAGTTTTCGTCAAAATCGACGAAATCTTCGCTGTTTGCGAGCTATTTTGCTTGTGTCGACGCTTAAACGGTAGTGCATTGCATTTGCAGTGTAAAATGGAGTTCAACGAACGCTTAAACGTCGAAATATCTCCAACGGGAAGGAAATGACAGTTAGTTTTCGACAAAATCGACGAAATCATCGCGACTTGCGAGCTATTTTGCTTGTATCTACTCCTTTACGGTAGTGCATTACATTTGCAGTGTAAAATGGAGTTCAACGAGCGCTTAAACGTCGAAATATCTACAACGGGAAGGAAATGGCAGTTAGTTTTCGTCAAAATCGACGAAATCATCGCGATTTGCGAGCTATTTTGCTTGTCACGACGCTTAAACGGTAGTGCATTGCATTTGCAGTGTAAAGTGGAGTACAACGAGCGCTTAAGCGTCGAAATATCTCCAACGGGAAGGAAATGACAGTTAGTTTTCTTCAAAATCGACGAAATCATCGCGATTTGCGAGCTATTTTGCTTGTCACGACGCTTAAACGGTAGTGCATTGCATTTGCAGTGTAAAATGGAGTTCAACGGGCGCTTAAACGTCGAAATATCTCAAACGGGAAGGAAATGACAGTTAGTTTTCTTCAAAATCGACGAAATCTGCGCGATTTGCGAGCTATTTTGCTTGTCACGACGCTTTAACGGTAGTGCATTGCATTTGCAGTGTAAAATGGAGTTCAACGAGCGCTTAAACGTCGAAATATCAGAAACGGGATGGAAATGACAGTTAGTTTTCGTCAAAATCGACGAAATCTGCGCGATTTGCGAGCTATTTTGCTTGTTTCGACGCTTAAACGGTAGTGAATCTCATTTGCAGTGTAAAATGGAGTTCAACGAGCGCTTAAACGTCGAAATATCTCCAACGGGAAGGAAATGACGGCTAGATTTCGTCAAAATCGGCGAAATTTTCGCGATTTGCGAGCTATATTACTTGTTTCGACACTTAAACGGTAGCGCATTACATTTGCAGTGTAAAATGGAGTTCAACGGGTGCTTAAACGTCGAAATATCTCAAACGGGAAGGAAATGACAGTTAGTTTTCGTCAAAATCGACGAAATCGTCGCGATTTGCGACCAGTTTCGCTTGTTTCGACGCCCAAGCCGTAGTGCATTACCTTTGCAGTGTAAAATGGAGTTCAACGAGCGCTTAAACGTCGAAATATCTCTAACGGGAAGGAAATGACAGTTAGTTTTCTCCAAAATCGACGAAATCATCGCGATTTGCGAGCTATTTTGCTTGTCACGACGCTTAAACGGAAGTGCATTGCATTTGCAGTGTAAAATGGAGTTCAACGGGCGCTTAAACGTCGAAATATCTCAAACGGGAAGGAAATGACAGTTAGTTTTCGTCAAAATCGACGAAATCTGCGCGATTTGCGAGCTATTTTGCTTGTTTCGACGCTTTAACGGTAGTGCATTGCATTTGCAGTGTAAAATGGAGTTCAACGAGCGCTTAAACGTCGAAATATCAGAAACGGGATGGAATTGACAGTTAGTTTTCGTCAAAATCGACGAAATCTGCGCGATTTGCGTGCTATTTTGCTGGTTTCGACGCTTAAACGGTAGTGCATCTCATTTGCAGTGTAAAATGGAGTTCAACGAGCGCTTAAACGTCGAAATATCTCCAACGGGAAGGAAATGACGGCTAGATTTCGTCAAAATCGACGAAATCGTCGCGATTTGCGAGCTATTTTGCTTGTATCTACTCTTTTACGGTAGTGCATTACATTTGCAGTGTAAAATGGAGTTCAACGAGCGCTTAAACGTCGAAATATCTCCAACGGGAAGGAAATGACAGTTAGTTTTCGTCAAAATCGACGAAATCGTCGCGATTTGCGACCAGTTTCGCTTGTTTCGACGCCCAAGCCGTAGTGCATTACCTTTGCAGTGTAAAATGGAGTTCAACGAGCGCTTAAACGTCGAAATATCTCTAACGGGAAGGAAATGACAGTTACTTTAATGCAAAATCGACGAAATCTTCGCGATTTGCGAGCTATTTTGCTTGTTTCGACGTTTAGACGTCAGTGCGTTGCATTTGCAGTGTAAAATGGAGTTCAACGAGCGCGTAAACGTCGAAATATCTCAAACGGGAAGGAAATGACAGTTAGTTTTCGTCAAAATCGACGAAATCTTCGCGATTCTTCTTCTTCTGCGAGCTATTTTGCTTGTTTCGACGCTTTAACGGTAGTGCATTGCCTTTGCAGTCTAAGATGGAGTTCAACGAGCGCTTAAACGTCGAAATATCTCAAACGGGAAGGAAATGACGGCTAGTTTTCATCAAAATCGACGAAATCTTCGCGATTTGCGAGCTATTTTGCTTGTATCTACTCCTTTACGGTAGTGCATTACATTTGCAGTGTAAAATGGAGTTCAACGAGCGCTTAAACGTCGAAATATCTCAAACGGGAAGGAAATGACAGTTAGTTTTCGTCAAAATCGACGAAATCTTCGCGATTTGCGAGCTATTTTGCTTGTTTCGACGCTTTAACGGTAGTGCATTGCCTTTGCAGTCTAAGATGGAGTTCAACGAGCGCTTAAACGTCGAAATATCTCAAACGGGATGGAAATGACAGTTGCTTTTCGTCAAAATCGACGAAATCTTCGCGATTTGCGAGCTATTTTGCTTGTTTCGACGCTTTAAAGGTAGTGCATTGCATTTGCAGTGTAAAATGGAGTTCAACGGGCGCTTAAACGTCGAAATATCTCAAACGGGAAGGAAATGACAGTTAGTTTTCTTCAAAATCGACGAAATCTGCGCGATTTGCGAGCTATTTTGCTTGTCACGACGCTTTAACGGTAGTGCATTGCATTTGCAGTGTAAAATGGAGTTCAACGAGCGCTTAAACGTCGAAATATCTCAAACGGGAAGGAAATGACAGTTAGTTTTCGTCAAAATCGACGACATCTTCGCGATTTGCGAGCTATTTTGCTGGTTTCGACGCTTTAAAGGTAGTGCATTGCATTTGCAGTCTAAGATGGAGTTCAACGAGCGCTTAAACGTCGAAATATCTCAAACGGGATGGAAATCACAGTTACTTTTCGTCAAAATCGACGAAATCTTCGCGATTTGCGAGCTATTTTGCTTGTTTCGACGCTTTAAAGGTAGTGCATTGCATTTGCAGTGTAAAATGGAGTTCAACGAGCGCTTAAACGTCGAAATATCTCAAACGGGAAGGAAATGACAGTTAGTTTTCGTCAAAATCGACGACATCTTCGCGATTTGCGAGCTATTTTGCTGGTTTCGACGCTTAAACGGTAGTGCATTGCATTTGCAGTGTAAAATGGAGTTCAACGAGCGCTTAAAGGTCGAAATATCTCAAACGGGAAGGAAATGACAGTTAGTTTTCGTCAAAATCGACGAAATCTTCGCGATTTGCGAGCTATTTTGCTTGTATCTACTCTTTTATTGTAGTGCATTACATTTGCAGTGTAAAATGGAGTTCAACGAGCGCTTAAACGTCCAAATATCTCCAACGGGAAGGAAATGATAGTCAGTTTTTGTCAAAATCGACGAAATCATCGCGATTTGCGAGCTATTTTGCTTGTCACGACGCTTAAACGGTAGTGCATTGCATTTGCAGTGTAAAATGGAGTTCAACGGGCGCTTAAACGTCGAAATATCTCAAACGGGAAGGAAATGACAGTTAGTTTTCGTCAAAATCGACGAAATCTTCGCGACTTGCGAGTTATATTGCTTGTATCTACTCCTTTACGGTAGTGCATTACATTTGCAGTGTAAAATGGAGTTCAACGAGCGCTTATACGTTGAAATATCTACAACGGGAAGGAAATGACTGTTAGTTTTCTTCAAAATCGACGAAATCTTCGCGGCTTGCGAGCTATTTTGCTTGTTTCGACGCTTAAACGGTAGTGCATTGCATTTGCAGTGTAAAGTGGAGTACAACGAGCGCTTAAACGTCGAAATATCTCAAACGGGATGGAAATGACAGTTAGTTTTCGTCAAAATCGACGAAATCTTCGCGATTTGCGAGTTATATTGCTTGTTTCAACTCTTAAACGGTAGTGCATTGCACTTGCAGTGTAAAGTGGAGTACAACGAGCGCTTAAGCGTCGAAATATCTCCAACGGGAAGGAAATGACGGCTAGATTTCATCAAAATCGACGAAATCTTCGCGATTTGCGAGCTATTTTGCTTGTATCTACTCCTTTACGGTAGTGCATTACATTTGCAGTGTAAAATGGAGTTCAACGAGCGCTTAAACGTCGAAATATCTACAACGGGAAGGAAATGACAGTTAGTTTTCGTCAAAATCGACGAAATCATCGCGATTTGCGAGCTATTTTGCTTGTCACGACGCTTAAACGGTAGTGCATTGCATTTGCAGTGTAAAATGGAGTTCAACGAGCGCTTAAACGTCGAAATATCTCTAACGGGATGGAAATGACAGTTACTTTAATGCAAAATCGACGAAATCTTCGCGATTTGCGAGCTATTTTGCTGGTTTCGACGCTTAAACGGTAGTGCATTGCATTTGCAGTGTAAAATGGAGTTCAATGAGCGCTTAAACGTCGAAATATCTCAAACGGGAAGGAAATGACAGTTAGTTTTCGTCAAAATCGACGAAATCTTCGCGATTTGCGAGCTATTTTGCTTGTTTCGACGCTTTAACGGTAGTGCATTGCATTTGCAGTCTAAGATGGAGTTCAACGTGCGCTTAAACGTCGAAATATCTCCAACGGGAAGGAAATGACGGCTAGATTTCGTCAAAATCGACGAAGTCATCGCGATTTGCGAGCTATTTTGCTTGTTTCGACGCTTTAACGGTAGTGCATTGCATTTGCAGTGTAAAATGGAGTTCAACGAGCGCTTAAACGTCGAAATATCTCTAACGGGAAGGAAATGACAGTTACTTTAATGCAAAATCGACAAAATCTTCGCGATGTGCGAGCTATTTTGCTGGTTTCGACGCTTAAACGGTAGTGCATTGCATTAGCAGTGTAAAATGGAGTTCAACGAGCGCTTAAACGTCGAAATATCTCAAACGGGATGGAAATGACAGTTACTTTTCGTCAAAATCGACGAAATCTTCGCGATTTGCGAGCTATTTTGCTTGTTTCGACGCTTTAAAGGTAGTGCATTGCATTTGCAGTGTAAAATGGAGTTCAACGAGCGCTTAAACGTCGAAATATCTCAAACGGGAAGGAAATGACAGTTAGTTTTCGTCAAAATCGACGACATCTTCGCGATTTGCGAGCTATTTTGCTGGTTTCGACGCTTAAACGGTAGTGCATTGCATTTGCAGTGTAAAATGGAGATCAACGAGCGCTTAAACGTCGAAATATCTCAAACGGGAAGGAAATGACAGTTAGTTTTCGTCAAAATCGACAAAATCATCGCGATTTGCGACCTATTTTGCTTGTTTCGACGATTAAACGGGACTGCATTGCATTTGCAGTGTAAAATGGAGTTCAACGAGCGCTTAAACGTCGAAATATCTCCAATGGGAAGGAAATGACAGTTAGTTTTCGTCAAAATCGACGAAATCTTCGCGATTTGCGAGCTATCTTGCTTGTTTCGACGCTTTAAAGGTAGTGCATTGCATTTGCAGAGTAAAATGGAGTTCAACGAGCGCTTAAAGGTCGAAATATCTCAAACGGGAAGGAAATGACAGTTAGTTTTCGTCAAAATCGACGAAATCTTCGCGATTTGCGAGCTATTTTGCTTGTATCTACTCTTTTATTGTAGTGCATTACATTTGCAGTGTAAACTGGAGTTCAACGAGCGCTTAAACGTCCAAATATCTACAACGGGAAGGAAATGATAGTTAGTTTTCGTCAAAATCGACGAAATCATCGCGATTTGCGAGCCATTTTGCTTGTCACGACGCTTAAACGGTAGTGCATTGCATTTGCAGTGTAAAATGGAGTTCAACGGGCGCTTAAACGTCGAAATATCAGATTCGGGATGGATATGACAGTTAGTTTTCGTCAAAATCGACGAAATCGTCGCGATTTGCGAGTTATTTTGCTTGTTTCGACTCTTAAACGGTAGTGCATTGCAGTTACAGTGTAAAATGGAGTTCAACGAGCGCTTATACGTTGAAATATCTACAACGGGAAGGAAATGACTGTTAGTTTTCTTCAAAATCGACGAAATCTTCGCGGTTTGCGAGCTATTTTGCTTGTCACGACGCTTAAACGGTAGTGCATTGCATTTGCAGTGTAAAATGGAGTTCAACGGGCGCTTAAACGTCGAAATATCTCAAACGGGAAGGAAATGACAGTTAGTTTTCGTCAAAATCGACGAAATCTTCGCGATTTGCGAGCTATTTTGCTTGTTTCGACGCTTTAACGGTAGTGCATTGCCTTTGCAGTCTAAGATGGAGTTCAACGAGCGCTTAAACGTCGAAATATCTCAAACGGGATGGAAATGACAGTTACTTTTCGTCAAAATCGACGAAATCTTCGCGATTTGCGAGCTATTTTGCTTGTTTCGACGCTTTAAAGGTAGTGCATTGCATTTGCAGTGTAAAATGGAGTTCAACGAGCGCTTAAACGTCGAAATATCTCAAACGGGAAGGAAATGACAGTTAGTTTTCGTCAAAATCGACGACATCTTCGCGATTTGCGAGCTATTTTGCTGGTTTCGACGCTTTAAAGGTAGTGCATTGCATTTGCAGTCTAAGATGGAGTTCAACGAGCGCTTAAACGTCGAAATATCTCAAACGGGATGGAAATGACAGTTACTTTTCGTCAAAATCGACGAAATCTTCGCGATTTGCGAGCTATTTTGCTTGTTTCGACGCTTTAAAGGTAGTGCATTGCATTTGCAGTGTAAAATGGAGTTCAACGAGCGCTTAAACGTCGAAATATCTCAAACGGGAAGGAAATGACAGTTAGTTTTCGTCAAAATCGACGACATCTTCGCGATTTGCGAGCTATTTTGCTGGTTTCGACGCTTAAACGGTAGTGCATTACATTTGCAGTGTAAAATGGAGTTCAACGAGCGCTTAAACGTCGAAATATCTCTCAAACGGGAGGAAGAAATGACAGTTAGTTTTCGTCAAAATCGACGAAATCATCGCGATTTGCGAGCTATTTTGCTTGTCACGACGCTTAAACGGTAGTGCATTGCATTTGCAGTGTAAAGTGGAGTACAACGAGCGCTTAAGCGTCGAAATATCTCCAACGGGAAGGAAATGACAGTTAGTTTTCTTCAAAATCGACGAAATCATCGCGATTTGCGAGCTATTTTGCTTGTCACGACGCTTAAACGGTAGTGCATTGCATTTGCAGTGTAAAATGGAGTTCAACGGGCGCTTAAACGTCGAAATATCTCAAACGGGAAGGAAATGACAGTTAGTTTTCGTCAAAATCGACGAAATCTTCGCGACTTGCGAGTTATATTGCTTGTATCTACTCCTTTACGGTAGTGCATTACATTTGCAGTGTAAAATGGAGTTCAACGAGCGCTTATACGTTGAAATATCTACAACGGGAAGGAAATGACTGTTAGTTTTCTTCAAAATCGACGAAATCTTCGCGGTTTGCGAGCTATTTTGCTTGTTTCGACGCTTTAAATGTAGTGCATTGCATTTGCAGTGTAAAATGGAGTTCAACGAGCGCTTAAACGTCGAAATATCTCAAACGGGAAGGAAATGACAGTTAGTTTTCGTCAAAATCGACGACATCTTCGCGATTTGCGAGCTATTTTGCTGGTTTCGACGCTTAAACGGTAGTGCATTGCATTTGCAGTGTAAAATGGAGTTCAACGAGCGCTTAAAGGTCGAAATATCTCAAACGGGAAGGAAATGACAGTTAGTTTTCGTCAAAATCGACGAAATCTTCGCGATTTGCGAGCTATTTTGCTTGTATCTACTCTTTTATTGTAGTGCATTACATTTGCAGTGTAAAATGGAGTTCAACGAGCGCTTAAACGTCCAAATATCTCCAACGGGAAGGAAATGATAGTCAGTTTTTGTCAAAATCGACGAAATCATCGCGATTTGCGAGCTATTTTGCTTGTCACGACGCTTAAACGGTAGTGCATTGCATTTGCAGTGTAAAATGGAGTTCAACGGGCGCTTAAACGTCGAAATATCTCAAACGGGAAGGAAATGACAGTTAGTTTTCGTCAAAATCGACGAAATCTTCGCGACTTGCGAGTTATATTGCTTGTATCTACTCCTTTACGGTAGTGCATTACATTTGCAGTGTAAAATGGAGTTCA
>NW_022884671.1:0-21346 GCF_011952205.1 Bombus bifarius
TTCAACCACCTCTGTTATCTTAACCGAAACAGGGGAACGACTACTTCGCGGCGTCGATTCACCGAATCGTAGCGAGAATTTACGCCTCTCGCTGACGCGTTTTCCTCGCGACCGCGTCTCTCCGCGAACGGTCGTAACACACACATATAAAAATAGTTAATGTATATATGTAGTATCGTGAGTGAGAGGCCTGGGAGTTGGCGGGTGAACCGCGTGGAATGTCGCGAGAGCCGAGGCGTTTGTTTTTGATCGCGTAGTTTTGGAAAGAGGAGACCTACGTGATCTTGGCCACGAGCGGTTACCAAGGGACGGGAGAAACGGAATCAACAAACGGAGTTTGCGAGTGGCGTTGCCGAGAGAGTGTTGATTGCATTTTGTGAAAGTCGAGTCGTTATCTAACTATTTAGTTGTGCTGTTTTCTGTAAGTTTGGTATGAATAGTTCAGGTTGAACAACAATCGTCTTTTTCTGTCCGATTAACATCGGTATCATCCATTCCTTGTAAATATATTATATCACAATATTACATATATATATTATTTATTTTTTTTTTATATATATAATTTTCGTTTGGATCTGTTCCTTTGTACGAATACTGTATCCCTGTATATAATATAATATATATAATATGTTATAATTATGTTAGTTGTTATTTATTATATATAGTTTCCTTAACTCTCTCCCCCTTTTTCTTGTTTTTTTTTTTTTTTTTTTTTATTAGTACCTAACATTGCTATTATGATGCTCTATTGTATTGCATTGGCTGTTATTTGTATGTGCACGCGACGAATTTTTCAACATGGTCGCTCGCGTGTCTCTTTGGTATGGCGTTGGTTTAATGTCAACAGTAACGTGTTGTTGAAATAACTAATTAATTGTTAATCACTATAATTTTATTTAGTAGTGTTTTGTAATATTGTTTTGTGTTTCATGATATTGTGTGTGTCAATACCGTGTGCTACTTTAATGCGATAGCATGGATTGTATTGTTACCGAATTTCAATAGTCATTGTTTCGATTATACGTGACTTGCATTTATGTAAGTCTCGTTTAATTTAGTTAATGTTTTGTGTATTGTGTTACCAGTTATTTCGTGTAGCATAACTTTATTCCTTTGCACCGAGTTCAGTCATGTCTTGTCGTTAATATTTAGTTAGTCTATCTTGATTAATATATATATTTAACAAATATTTAAGAAACAATGGCGAGTGTAGTGGAATCGTTGGACGAAGAAATGGTTTTGATATTGTCGGAAAAGCGTAAAGCATGGGATGCGAACTGTCGCGATATGAGTGCAAAACTCGCCGAATTACAAAGCGGCTTATTCGAACTTAAAACAAAACAAGAACCTAAAACACCCGTATCGCCGCCGACAACGCAACAAGAGACGGTCCAGCCGAGTGGACATACCCAGCCAATTAAGCTAAAAGATGCGATCGAATCGGTGCCAGTGTTTGACGGATATCGACCATCGGTATTCCACTTTTTAAGAGCTTGTGAGCGCGCGCGAAATATGATTCCCAGATATCAAGAACCTCAATTGGTAAAATTTTTAGTAAATAAGCTCCGTGGACACGCGCTCCTCGCCATCGAAGACACAGAATTAATGAGTCTAAACGATTTCGGAAACAAATTAAAGGATCTATTCGGCCCAAAGAAATCTCTTAACGAATATAAAGGGGAATTAGGAACGATATTTCAACGACCCGGGGAAGACATATTACATTATATGGATCGCGTTAGAAATCTTAGATTGGCAATAATGGACGGAGAAAGAGGCGACTACGGCATCATATCCCCCGATATCCAAGATACTATAGATTGGGAAACGAAAGAAGCTTTCGTTAAAGGACTTCCGAACGAGGTATATGTGCGAGTAAAAATAGCAGGGTACCATACTTTAGAAGATGCGTACCGTCAAGCCGTCAAAGCAACACACGAATTGAAACAAATAACCGATAGAACGCGACCCCAACGACCGACACCCTCGAACTATTACAGACGCGACAACGCACATCCTTCGAACACTAACAACAATATCAGGAACAACCGCCAAGATCGAAGATCGCTACCTCCATCGCAGAATTTTTTGAATTCTACAAGACAAAATATCACGTGTAACTATTGCAAAAAACCCGGGCATCTAGTGAAAGACTGTTACAAATTTAAAGCCCGAGTAGATGCCGGATTAATCGTACCCTATGCTTCGAGACCATCGGGAAACCAAACACGTCCTTCGGGAGAATGGGGCGAGCCACGAAGGAACGATACGCCGAATCGCCCAAGAGTACAGGCGGCAACCAGGCGACCGGCGCCGACGGCAACAAACACAACAAGGACAGCCATCCCCGCGAGATCGACTCCACCACCCATAACGAGAGACAGAGCGAACGCAATGCCGACCATAAGATCGAACGAACAACCACTAAATATTGTGGGGGAGTCATCCCGCAACCAAACGAGGTCACAGACAGAGAATCCAGAATCTCAAGGCAAAAGGAAAAGAGTGAAGCACAAGCAACCGGCGAAGGAAAATCATCAGGAGTTGAATTCAGATTCGGAAGGCGACCTCTCCGAATTATTTCAATAAAATTTAACGATTCCCCAACGACCCCAACTGCACGAATAGTTTCCCCAGATCTAAAGACTAAGACGAGTTTATTATTAGACTCTGGATCGGAAATCAACATTATCAAGAAACCTGCTATACTCGATTCAGCCATCATCGACGAAAAGGAATCAATCGAAGTGCGAGGAATTACGGCAACGAGCCTGGTCTTCTTAGGGCAGACGGTAATACAGGTTGCGGGCCATCCGGTTGTTTTTCATGTAGTCGATGATTCATTGCTAATCGATCAAGACGGAATCCTAGGATCCGAATTTTTTGCAGGTTGTAAGGCTCGTTTAGATTATGAGGGAAAACATATCAGATGGGGAAATATTTATATTCCCTTCGATACTAAAGAAAAAATAATTATACCGAAGCGAAGTTCAATAACGTGTTCGATTAATATCGCTAATCCAGAGATAAAAGAGGGATTTATTCCAAGAATCGAGCCGAACAAGGGAATCTATCTTGGTAATGCAGTTGTGAGGAATCATAAAGGAAAAGGTTACATAAGAGTAATAAATACTACTTCGAGAGATTACGTATTTACAACACCAACGATGGTAATTAAAGAATTTGAAAATCCCCCCCCTCCCCCCGCCCCGCTTCCTAGGACAGCGTGCAATACAGTTCTAAGATCGGAGGAAAGTAGATACGATAAAATAAATGAGTTACTACGACTCGAACATTTGAACGAAGAAGAAAAGGAAAATGCTAAAAAATTGATTCGTAATAATCAAGATAGGTTTCATATTCCAGGAGATACATTGCAAGCAACCGAAGTTCTGGAACATAGGATAATTACAACGGATAATATACCCATCAATACTAAACAGTATCGATATCCACCAATACATCGAGAAGAAATAAATCGACAGGTCCAAGAACTACTAGATACGGACGTAGTGGAACCATCAATATCTCCATATAACTCCCCGTTATGGATTGTGCCCAAAAACCCGATTCGCAAGGAAATAAGCGCTGGAGATTAGTCATCGATTATAGAAAATTGAACGATAAAACGATTGGCGATGCCTTCCCACTACCCAACATTACAGAAATATTGGATCAATTAGGAAGTGCAAAATATTTTTCCACGTTTGACTTGGCATCGGGCTTTCACCAGATCCGTATGTCACAGGAAGATGCCCACAAAACTGCATTTTCGACATCATACGGGCATTTTCAATTCAAAGGAATGCCCTTTGGATTAAAAGATGCCCCAGCAACATTTCAACGTTTGATGAATTCAATATTATCTGGTCTGCAAGGAATAGAACTATTCGTCTATCTGGATGACATAGTGATTTATTCCACGTCTCTCCAAGAACACGAAATTAAATTTAATAAATTAATGGAAAGACTGAGGAAAGCTAAATTACGATTACAACCTGATAAGTGCGAATTTTTACGACACGAGGTGAATTATTTAGGACATATAATTAGTGAGGATGGCGTGAAACCTGACCCAAAGAAAGTCGAAGCCGTATCAAAATTTCCACGACCAAAGAGGGCGAAAAATATCAAACAATTTCTGGGACTAGCAGGATATTACAGAAGATTTATACCCCGATTTCCCCAAGGTCGCGAAACCATTGACACAACTATTAAAGAAAGACACTTCCTTTAAATGGACAGAAAATCAAGAAAACGCATTCAATAATTTAAAGACAGCGTTAGTGACGAAACCCATCCTGCAATATCCAGACTTTTCGAAACCCTTTAACCTTACTACAGACGCATCAGGATATGCAATAAGCGGTGTACTGAGTCAAGGGCCAATCGGAAAGGATTTGCCGATTGCGTATGCCTCAAGGCTATTAAATCCCGCCGAACAAAACTACTCTACCATAGAAAAGGAGTGTCTGGCAATTGTTTACAGCGCAATGCACTTCCGACCGTATCTTTACGGAAGAAAGTTTACCATCGTAACCGATCATAAACCTTTAGTGTGGATGCATTCTATCAAAGATCCTACTTCAAGAATTTGGAAATGGAAATTAAAGTTATCGGACTTCGAATTTGATATTGTATACAAAGAAGGCAGGGCGAACGCAAACGCAGACGCATTATCTAGGAACCCTCCGGAAGTTTGTTTACCAATCAGAAAGAGAGAGGAAGTCTCACCGATTCGCTATCCTGTCTCAAAAAGATTCGAAATAGATACGTCAACCGAAGACTCTCCCATATTCGAAGCTAAACCACACGTCTTGCCTCAATCCAGTGATTCTAAAAATCAAGGAAAGGGTTTTACCCGAAAACATTTTACAATAGAAGAAACCCCCATAAAATATTTAGACCAAGCATTAGCAGAAATCGATGTAAGTACAGATAGAGAAATAACCAATCGAGAAAAAGAAGGCACGGATACAACAAGCGAAAAAGAGACCTCCACTGTAATTCCAGAACTAATTCGACAACGAGAAAAGGACACGAGACCTACGATAATTGCGGAACTAAGAATTTCAGAAACCCGAGACTCAATTGCGAGAGTAAATGACCATAAAGTAGTATTTATAGATATACATGGCAATCCGATTGATAAAGGAGCCTTAGAAATGAAGGAAACGGGAAAATTACCTCGTTATGAAGATTTAATGTTAGAAAAAGCAAGATTGAATTACGATTTTGGAAAATACATTGTATTCCTACCGATAAAGGAAAATAGAAATATTCCAATAACACCAGAAAATTTATTAAACTCGCTAAGATCTCTATTAGACGCAGTAAATGAAAATCAGTTAACTTCGTTCAGCATTAGCAAAGGAAACTTGGAGGAAATACCCTGGCGATATACAATCAGAAAATTAAAGGAAATATTTATGGAAAAAACCTTAACCATCACCATTTGCACTGGGGAAGTAATTACCCCATCTGTGGAAGCGCGGAACAACATAATACGAGAAAAACATGAAACAAGCGTAGCAGGACACAAAGGAATAACAAAAACTTATCAAAGAATACGACAACATTACTATTGGTAAAATATGAAAAAGGAAATTCAAGATTACGTAAGAACATGTAAGGAATGTCAATTGAAGAAACTCACAAGAATAAAAGCAAAGCAACCAATGGTACTTACAGACACACCAGGTAAAGCGTTCGATAAGGTTAGTATGGATATTATAGGTCCATTACCAAAAACCCAAAAGGGAAACGAATATATATCAACTATCCAAGACTTATTAACAAAATACTCAATTGGGATTCCACTAGGAGGAATCTCTTCAGCGGAGATAGCGGACGTTTTTGTAAAGCGATTTATTTGTCGTTTCGGGTCACCGAGAGCTATTCTCACTGATCAAGGAACGAACTTTACATCCTCACTAATGAAGAAAGTAGCAAATAGATTCCGCATCAAACAATATACCACGACGGCATATCATCCACAAAGTAACGGTTCAATCGAAAGATCTCACCACGTGCTGATAGAATATCTCAAATTATACATTGAAAATTCCAAAAATTGGGACGAATGGGTAGAATTAGCTATGTTTTCCTATAATACCTCTGTACACGAAGGAACGAAATTCTCCCCGCACGAATTAGTTTTTGGACATCTAGCCAGAGAACCTACTGGTGAAGTAATAATCGAAGAGAACATGGAACCAACTTACGCAGAATATGTCGAAGATCTGTTCGATAAAATTAACACCGTACAACGAATGGCAAGAGAAAATTTGATAAAATCCAAACTAAGATCAAAAGAATATTACGACCGACGAATCAACCCCCAAGATCTTAAAATAGGAGATTCGATATATTTACTAAAAGAACCCAGTAAAGGAAAATTCTCCGATCAATATACTGGACCATACAAAGTGCTAGAAATCTTGCAGAACCAAAACGTCAAGATCGAAGTAAAAGGGATTCCGCGAACGGTGCATTTAAACAAGTTAAAACTAGCGCATAATCGAAATAAGCAATGAATAAAGCGATTTCAGTGGGCAACGTAGTGCGGTAGTATATGTTATAGTGCTGTTTGTCGAATAATACAGATATCGAACACCTAAAAGGAAAAAGGAAAATTATTATACGTGTTTCAATTATTGCTTAAATATAAAACGTGTTAACTCAATGAACAATTAACTAGTGAAAGCGAAAGTTACCTTGTGAACAAGTGATCAACATACAAGAAAGTGTACGTGCAAGTATAGGTTATGGATCGTTGTTCGTGGAACACAATGTATGACAGCTACCTAAAATAAGTGAATAAATTAGTTTCAGTTGTCTCGGTGCAAAATACAAGGTTACTAAATGTTATAATTATATTATGGATAAATCAAAAGGAGGTGTAACACTGTTCGTCGAATAATACAGATAGCGAAAACCTAAAAAGAAAAAGGGAAAATTATTATGTGTACTCCAATTATTGTTTGAATATACAACATGTCGATTCAATAAATAATTAAAAGAGGGGAAGTGAAAGTTACCTTGTAAACAAGTAATCATCATACAAGAAGGTCTACATGCAAAATAGGTTATGGCTCCCTGCTTCCGGAACACCATGTACCAGCTGAAAATAAACGAACGAATTAACTTCAATTGCCTTAATGCAAAGAGCAGCATCGCTAAATGTTATAACGGTGCTGTGGAGGCGTGGCACTGTTCGTCGAATGACACAGATAGCGGAAACTTGGAAAAAGAAAAGAAGTTTATTACGAGTGTTCCAATTACTGTTTGAATGTAAAACGTGTTAGTTCAACGAATAACGAAAACAGTGAAAGTGAAACTTACCTCGTGAACAATCAATCACCATACAAGGAAATGTACATGCATGGATTTCGCAGATTAACAAGAAGAAATAAAATAGCTGATAAATATAGAAAGTGGTTAGAAAATAATTAAGATAGATTAATTGAGAGTTAGTAATAAATATAACCGGAGTAAAAGGATATTTTATTATGTATTAATCTACGTAGTATTGTTATATTATTATATCTAACATGTAGAAATGGATTTTGTACGCACATATGTATATAATTCCAATCCAAGTAGTATTCATAATATTTATTTTCACTGATAACAAGTACGTAAAACCTAAAATAAAACAAAGGTATTAACAATAAAAAAAAACAAAAAAAAAGAAAAAGGGGAAGAAGAAAAAAAAAGAAGAAAAAAAAGGAAAGAAAAAAATATAATATATATAAATATAAAATTTTCTTTTTCTATAAAAGGTTATTCCTATTTCTGATAAACTCGAGAAATGAAAACATTATACCATGATACACTGACGCAAAGATACACCAAAGAGAAGAAACTAATAGAGAACGCTTTAAGCTTGGCAAACTTACCGCCTGACGAATTTGCATACACCATAACCAAAACCCAGGACACATGGCTTTGATTGTTATTTAATAAGGTTTTGGGTTTATAAAATAACGATTCACTTAGATTCGTTTTCTCCAATATATTTCAGTCTTATAACACGTCTTACCACACAGGAATCTCCAAGTCAATAGAACAACGTGGTCGACTTGTAAGACAAAAGAGCGTCGTTAGAAGTCGTACCAACTTAGCTTGTAGTAAGCAGCGATCGTACCAACTTAACATTTCTCAACACTCCCCTTTGATCGCTAGTTTCTACAAGCCCCATAGCTTTGGTAAATTGCTGAGTCTTAATCCTATTTAGGCCTTTGGTGAGAATGTCAGCCACATTCTCAGGACTAGGTACATAAGTATAATCTAGTATCCCCCTCGATACGCAGTTCTTAACGTAAAAGTAACGCACTTGGACGTGCTTAGAACTCTCAGCAACTATTTCGTCCTTTGACCATGAAATAGCTCCGATATTATCGCAGAATATCTTGCAGGGGCGAGGGCAATATGACAGTTGACCCAATTCCTTTAACAGTAAAGAAATCCACACTGTTTCCCTTGCTGCTTCCTGCATTGCCACAAATTCCGCTTCGCACGTCGATTGAGCTATAATCGGGTGTTTTTTGGATAGCCAGGATATCGCACCACCAGCGAGTATGAACACATACCCGCTCCTGGATTTCCTGTCTACCGTACAACCCGCAAAATCCGAGTCGCAAAACACCTTCAGAGGTTGCCTGGTCCTTTGGTATACTAACTTCAAGTCTTTGGTCTTTAGTAAATATCTGAATACCCGCTTCACTGCTTTCCAATCGGATACAGTCGGATTCGCGCATCTTTGGCTTAGTTTCCCTATTGCACACGCAACATCAGGACGACTTACAGTAGCTACATACATTATGTGCCCCACAGCTTGTTCATATAATTTACTGTCGAAAGGCTCATCACGTTCAATATCAAAACCAGCCTCACATTCTCTAGCTAGCGGTGTCGACACTCCCACCACCCCAACCTCACGAGTAATGTCAAACAGATCCAGCATTTGACCTATCTGTACAGATTGATCGAATACTACAGTGGTGCTGTTTGGCTTACTCAGGTGGATGGAAAGAAATTGAGTGTCTACACCTAGCATTCTAACATCTAATTTGTCCTTAATCCTAGTTTTGAATATCTCAATCCACTCATTCGTCCCAAACACAAGGATGTCGTCCACATACACAGCTACAATAAATTTTTTAGACGCATCCACATACACAACATGGACCACTCACGCATGGGTTCAGACTCATACCTCTTAAAATGCTATTGATGTGTCTAAACCACATTCTTCCAGCTTGCTTCAGTCCATACAGGCTCTTTTTGAGCTTACACACAAATTTAGTTCTGTCTTTACCTGGAACTCTAAAGAGTTCTGGTTGCTCCATGTATATATCCTCATCCAGAGGGTTGTTGAGATACGCACATTCCACATCGATGTGCTCGTAAACCCACTCATTTTCCGCACATAGAGCAAGCAGAATTCTTAGAGTTCTGCGTTTTACTATTGGATTAAAGGTTTCTGAATAATCTACTCCAGGCCTCTGCCAGAATCCCCGAGCTACTAGCCTAGCCTTATACCTATCAGGGTCTCTCTTTATCACAAGCACCCACTTACAGTATATAACGTTTTTATTTAAGAGTCTTTCCACAATGTCCCACACATCTTTACTTTTTAGATTGTCTAGTTCCTTCCTTATTGCATCAGTCCATTTTTGAGCGTCTGGCCCCCTCAGGGCTTCATACATATTCACAGGTACACACACGTTTTGAGCTTTACAAACAGTCGCAGTGTGAGCACAACAATCACATATTCTTGGTTTGTGTAGTCTTGCCGACCTCCTCGGCACAAACGGTACACTCACAGTATTCACTGGATTGTCCTCACACGTTAAACTGTCCACAAAGTAGTCGGTTTCCCCTTCGTCGTTTTCTCCGTCACTCTGTGTCTCGACGTCAGTTTGACCGGCTTCTCCCCTATGTTCAAAGGCTTCTACATCCCATATCCATTCCGAGGACTTATCCTTTATATGGTTCGTTTCCGCCTTAGCGCTCTTGTAGGGAAACGTGTTCTCCACGAACCTGACATGACAGGATATTATCACCTTTTGGATCTTCGGTAGGTAAATTCTATAACCTTTGACCTGTTTGTCATATCCCACAAATATCCCCTCATCCGCTCTGCTCTCGAATTTTCCTCCGCTTGGACTCTTTAGATACCAGACTCTGCATCCAAACACTCTCAGTCTGTTTATCTCCCCTTGGAGGTCACATCCCTTACCCTTCCATAATTCCAGTGGGATCTTGTCTCCGATGGCAGCGGATGGGCATAGGTTTCTTATGTGGCATGCCGTGTTCGCAGCCTCCCCCCACAGATAGTCAGGGAGTCCAGATTGGATGAGTAAACATCTGGACATCTCGACCAGGGTTCTGTTCGCTCGTTCGGAGACCCCATTTTGTTCAGGGTTTCTAGGAACAGTTTTCCTGTGTAAGATGCCTTTCTCCTTCAGGTAGTTCTCGAAGTTTTCTCCTGTGTACTCACCCCCGTTATCTGTTTGAAGGGCACTTATCTTGGATTGGTGTAAAGCCTCCACCTCCGCCTGGTACTCCTTGAAGCACTTGAGTCCTTCATTCTTCCTACTGATGATTCTGACGTTGACACATGTGGTGGGCTGTCTTCGGAAATGGTACTTTTGTCATTTTCCCTTTCACGCAGACCCCGCATGGTTCCTCATGTATCCTAGAGCCCTCCTTCACGTTCCTCACAGGGATCTTTCTCATCGCGTCCCCATGTAGATGACCTAACCTCTCATGCCATGACACGATACCTTTGTACGCCTTAGCTTCAATAACCTCGGCGTGGTCGTCATCATTTCCAGGTTCTTCTTGATCGTTCTCCATGGAAACGTTTGCTACATGCCTCTCAGGTGGTATTGTCTCTAGGTAGTACACGTTGTCTCCTACCTTTGAGTTAAATACCACATCCCCATGCCAATTGAGTGATCGAGATTAGATTTACATCTAATTCAGGCACCCACAGGGCGTTCGACAAGGATAGACTCCACCCGCCACAGGCTTTGGTCATCTTCACGACGATCGTGCCATTTCCCTTGACTTCCAGGTACCCCTTACCAATCCGGATCTGTCCAGTCGCAGGCACGAAGTCCACGAACCGATACCTATCCGGGGTCATATGGTTTGAGGCTCCCGAGTCAAGATAGCTGATCCTGTCCCTTTCCACGTGGGTGATAGATGATAAAGCCAGTGTGGAGATAAGTCCCTTGGATCTCGGTTTATCTTCCGATCCTTTCTCCACTTTGTTTTCTGGGTCTTTCTCTTCCTTGTCTTCTTTTCCCTCATGGCAGTTGTACGATATGTGGCCTCGTTTTCCACATTTATAGCATTTTTTATCCTAAGGGTTTTTGTGCTTTTTCTTAGCGCCATCTTGATTTTGTTGGGGCTTGGTCTTCGATTGTTTGCAAGCCGCCATTGCACTGTTCTTCTCGGAGGGACCCATGGCCGCTTCCATTCTCCTTTCCTCAAGTAGGAGATCGGATTTCACGACCCTCGAGGTTAGATTCTTATCGAGTCTCACCGTCCTAAGATATGTCGCGTAGTTTGGGTCCGCCACGAGGCCGGCTAAGATGAAACACGCCATCATGTGGTCTTCGATTCTTAAACCTGCGTTTAATCCTAACTGGATTAATACCGCAATTACAATGCGCGTTCAAAGATAAAGTTTTCTTTTTACTTAGTCGCGGCTCTCTTTTCTTGACCGAAAAACTAAAGACACCGAAGCGCAAAATACTATACAAAATTTCTAAAGATGAGCGCAATAACGAACGTAATAACAATGAACACAAAGAGTGAACAAAATAATTATGAACTGTAATAACGAAGATCGCAATAATAATGAACAAAGAATAATGAACGGTAATAACAATGATCACTATAATAATGAGCGAAGAATAATGAACGAAGAATAATGAACGTAATAAGAATGTTCACCGGAATAATAATGAGCAATGAACGTAATAAGAATGTTCACCAGAATAATAATGAGCAATGGACGTAATAAGAATGTTCACCGGAATAATAATGAGCCCTGCTCTACGTTGCTTTGCTTATTTATGCCATCCCCCACGGGGTGGTGGTCCGCTGGGGGTACGCTTATGATTGTGTTTGCGATTTTGATGTTTTTCCCTTTCTTGTTGTTTCCCTAGGTTTCGGTGATCGACGTTCGAACAATGTTTGCGGAGGCATTTCCATCAGAGGTTCCTTATTATTATTATTTTTTTCCTTTTATATGTCTTTTGCTTTTATGTATGATATATATATATATTTTTTTTTAAATCTGATATCTATTTTATGTTTGTTAAATATATGTATTTTTAATTTTATATTTCCCCCTTTTTAATTAATTATATATATATATATATATATATATATATATATATATATATATATACATGTCGGGTTTACATTAGAATTAGGGTTAGGGGCGTGAATCATCTTACTCGAAGAATAGGGTCTGCGTGTGGCGAGCCACGGGACAGAAACCGTTGGAATGTTTACTGTCGCGTGTCGCCACGAATATTTCTTTTAAGGAGAGCTATAGAATTACTCCATACCTTTGTTAAACAAAGCGTTCATCCCGTAACCGCGGCTACGTTCGGCGACTGGCTGTCGCCTCGAGCCCAAGCTCATTATCACAACTCTCGAACAATTACAATCGGATTGAATAACTACAATTGTTCAATTACAGACTCCGGTGTTCTTTCATCTCCGACATATATATATTTTTTACATTTGTAGTTGCGCACTGATTTTATTAAAGAAAAGTGTTAAGAATGTGTTTTCATGATTTATTTCTCGCGACTGACTTCCATTAATCCCTAATATTCCTGTCGCAATACGCGTGTAAATCTAACATGGCTGCTCATAAATGTCATCAGTAAAGTTATAGTGACGGGTCTTTAGTTTTGCTTGATATCGAAGTAATTTTCCATCTGCCGCTCGTTTTTCCTTATTCTACCGCAATTAGAACATTTATTTATTAATATTGTTTTAAAGTGACAAAAGTATTGTTCGTGTGAATATACGTATATATATATATATATATATATATATATATATATATATGTCGGGTTAACATTAGGATTTAAGGCGCGTAACGATTCTTCGTTTGAATTAGCCATTGTTTTACAAAACAGAGAATATATTTACACGAATAAACAAGGTTTTACAAATATTATGAATAATGAATTCTTATAAATGATATGATTGATTAACAAATGATAAATTAGATTATTAATTAGATTAAAGAATAATAAGTTTTATCGAACAATAAAATAAACGAATAATATATCTTACGATTTACTAATTTAACGAATAATAAAAATTAACGATTGATAAATTTACAAATATTGAATTTAATTTACGCTATAAACAATGATCCGGGGTTCAAACGAATCCACGGTCAACGGGAAAACTTTAAACAATTTTTATAACACAAAAAATACGTTTGCTGAATCACTCGGAAAATTACTCGATGTATCACTTTCCAAGGCGATCACACGAATGCTCTCTGATTAAAATCTTTTTCGTAATCCGACTGCATTTGTTTTTTATATTCTCGCTGGAAACATCGAGAAGGTTCCAATCGTTGTTGCTAGGCAATATCTGTCAGAAGTTTGTTATATACTCCTTGGAAACATCGAGAAAGATCCAAACGCCGTTGCTAGGCAGTTTCTGTCTGGAGATTGATTCCTCATACAACGTGTGTCCCATTATATCGACATCTCTAAAGTACAATTCTATGTGATTTCTAGGGAGAACAATACAACCGATCCACACCTTCGTCAGGCAAAACGTTTATCCCGTGACCGTGGCTACGTTCAGCGACCAGTTGTCACCTCGAACCCACTTTCGCTTTTCACAAATGTCAAACAATTACAGATGACAATTACTTAATTACAGTTATGATAAAATCTGGGCTAAAGCATTAAAAGGCTTCCTCAAAATTGCATAGGGAAGGCTCCGGTTTTCATTTCATCTCCGACATATATATATATATATTTATGTTGTGTGTCATTTTAATATGGCTAATGTTTTGTAATTCTTCGATTGCGTTATTTATTGTTTTGAGTAGTTTATTTTATAGAGTATTCGATAATATAAAACATACGCGCACACATACATATATATATATATATATATATATATATATATATATATATATATATATATATATATATATATATATATATATATATACACGTATTCATATGCATATTTCTCCTGGCAGTGTAGTATTCATACGAAATGAAATGTCAATTATTTATTTATCCTTTACCGGAATGTAGGCTAGTTTTAAGTATGTATCTTAGATTATCGATTTGAATCAATAATGTAGAATGCGCATACATTAATAGTAGTTTAGTTTAGAATATAATTTATATATTTATATATAGACATGCATGTTCCGTAATATAGTTCTTATTTTATAATTCTTTACCGGAATGTAGGCTAGTTTTAAGTATGTATCTTAGATTATCAGTTTGATAGAATTCGCACACATATATATATTTCTGACAATGTAACCTTCATTTCTTTAATAATACAATATTGTATGTTTTATGTATTCGTTAAACTATTAGTTTTTGACTTCATGTATACTTATATTTCATAAATTGATAATATTGTATTTATTGCATAGTATTGGAAGCACTGTCTCTAATATTTACTAGGTTATTACATGTTCGGCATATATGTTTATACTTATATGTAACTCTCCAAATTGATTGATTGAAATATATTTATATATATGTATATATTCCTGGCGTTTCAATTATTTTCCCCTTTTGTAGTTATTCTTATTTCCTGGTTTATTTAGAATTGTGTGTATATGTATTTTGTTTATTGGTTGGATCCGTCAATCGCCCTCGTTTTGTTAATCCTTCCTTTCGTTTCGTAGTGCCGTGTGTTAGAATGGTTTTCTTGTTCTTGTTACGGCGCGTGCGGAGCGCGGGACGTGACACCCCCGCCCTTGGAGTTCAAATTTCCAAAGGAAATTTGACTGATGGTATCTCTGAGTTCGCTCAAGGCGGACGTAGATGTCGTTGGTAGTTGAGTGACTACCGGTGTTATCGATATCCCTTGAGGTTGTGCTGTTTGATCATCGATATTTCGTCTTCTTTTGAGGTATAGTAGCGGGTGGGTGACTGAGCCGCATATTGCTCCTAATAGGGCGATTCCGCATTCGTAAGTTTCACGTAACTGGTATCCGTGTGCGGCTATATATATTATTGTCTTGATTAGTTTAAATATTGCGAGTATTCCAAATATTGCTGCACTGACAGTTCCAAATTCCATAAAACCAGTCCATAAGCTTGATACGGTATTTTTCGCTATTGTCGTTAATGTGTTTTGTCCATCATTCCCAGGATGTTTACTGTTCCAGGGACGATTGTTTTTCCTGTTGCTCCTCTGGCCAATGCGTTCAAGACTGCAGATTTTCTGCCGCGAACATGACGTGGTCCCGTAGTGCATCGAGGTCTTTTGGGTATACATTCCGCTCGTGGCCAACGACGATGGTGCTGAATATCGCCACGTTTGGCGCACGTCCGGGCGGAGTTCCTGTGGTGCGATTCCTTTGCCAAACGGGTAGTTCCGAGTAGCATTTTGTTGTATGTCGTACCTTTACTTGTACCGGAATGCATTTGACTATATGGACCGCTTCTCCTGCGATCAAAGCCATGTGTCCTGGGTTTTGGTTATGGTGTATGCAAATTCGTCGGGCGGTAAGTTTGCCAAGCTTAAAGCGTTCTCTATTAGTTTCTTCTGTGTGGTGTATCTTTGTGTCAGTGTATCATGGTATAATGTTTTCATTTCTCGAGTTTATCAGAAATAGGAATAACCTTTTATAGAAAAAGAAAATTTTATATTTATATATATTTGTTAAGGAAATTCGAGGATATGGGAATACAAATTATTGCCTACATTTCCCACACAACAGTTATACATCTATATTACTCTCTGAAGAACGTCTTGCACGCACGCTGGTCGCCAACCGACTATCCTAGATTCTTCTAACATCTGGCAACAGTCTTTTGTCTCCACTAAGACCTTGACGCCCTCTGGCCCTTACACACACACTCTCATGTACAGTGTAAATGTATCACTTCCCTAACAACGTTATATTTTTTTTCTTTCCTTTTTTCTTCTTCCCCTTTTTCTTTTTTTTTGTTTCTTTTTATTGTTAAAACCTTTGTTTTATTTTAGGTTTTACGTACTTGTTATCAGTGAAAATAAATATTATGAATACTACTTGGATTGTAATTATATACATATATGCGTACGTATTGGTAAGTAGTATAAATGAGATTTGTTTTATTGTTATAAATATATAAGTATATATCATCAATAGGAACAAATATCACAAATGTACCTTGTTTTCGAGTATATATATATATATATATATATATATATATATATATGTGCGTGCAATGGTAAATATGACGGCTTATTTTTATGAGTCACTTGCATTATCAATGGAAGTGAATGTTATAAATACCGCCTACTTTACAACATGCGTGTATATATATATAGTGGTGAACATAAGTGAAAATTATATGCATAGTTATAAATGTTGTTTGTTTACAGGTGGATAGCATCAGTGTTTGGTTTCGTGAGTGGCGTACAAATACTTTACAGTTCCACTGTGTGGATTGCAATTCATGTTCTTCCATCCGTCGTTCAGAAAATGGTTGATGAGTTCGCCATCAGTTCTGTACACGCATATAAAAATAGTTAATGTATATATGTAGTATCGTGAGTGAGAGGCCTGGGAGTTGGCGGGTGAACCGCGTGGAATGTCGCGAGAGCCGAGGCGTTTGTTTTTGATCGCGTAGTTTTGGAAAGAGGAGACCTACGTGATCTTGGCCACGAGCGGTTGCCAAGGGACGGGAGAAAAGGAATCAACAAACGGAGTTTGCGAGTGGCGTTGCCGAGAGAGTGTTGATTGCATTTTGTGAAAGTCGAGTCGTTATCTAATTATTTAGTTGTGCTGTTTTCTGTACGTTTGGTGTGAATAGTTCAGGTTGAACAACAATCGTCTTTTTCTGTCCGATTAACATCTGTATCATCCATTCCTTGTAAATATATTATATCACGATATTACATTTTTGGGGGCTCGTCCGGGATTGGACAAGACAGAAAACGAAACGGTTTAACAGAGCTATTCGAGCTAGTTGTGAATTTACCGGTACGCGGTGCGATAAAAGACGATATCGTTGACTGTTTAAGTTTGTGTAGTGTGAAAAATGGCAAACGTTGGGGACGAACGATTGTCGGGTGAAGAGGGTTCGACGCTGGAGGAGCTGAGGAGTAAGCTCGCGCGAATGAACCTCCTATATCTGGTGCGAGGTCAGTGCTGATTGCAAGGCTGAATCGGGCGTGTAGGGCTGGACAATCGTATCCTAAGGGATCGACGGGCGGTGAAGAGCTAACCGGTCAACGAGATTTAGGAAATGTACAGAGAGCTGAGCGTGATTGTAACGAAGATGAAAATTTTGAGAAAATGAATACGAAGGAGTTGAAGGAGCGCCTCGCTAGTTTGGGTTTAAAAACGACGGGAAGAAAAGTAGAATTACGCGCACGGCTTCAAGCGGCCATGGATGGTAATGACATATCGTCGGAAGAAGAAAGCGACGACGAAAGTGAGTATGAAGATGACAAAAAAGACGCAGGAGGATACAAGAGAGGTACGCGAAGGGTGTATCAGGACCGTGATGAATATTGTCGAAGGGCATGTGTTGGTTCGACACTGAGTTTTAGAGACGTCGAAGATGCATTAGAGTCGTTTAGTGGCAACAAAGGTGAAAATGTCGAACGATGGTTCGAGTCGTTCGAGGAAGTCGCTGATACGTGCATGTGGTCGGATGGGCAGAAGGCAGTCTACGCGAGGAAGCTGCTGAAGGGATCAGCGAAAATATTTGCGAGCTTCGAGTGTCATGCCAGGACTTGGCATGAGTTGAAGAGGGGGCTAGTGAAAGAATTTTCGAGGAAAGTCAACAGTAGGCAAGTACATCAGAAACTTGAAGAAACAAAAAAGGAGAGTGATGAAGCATGTTTGGCTTACATGTACCGCATGCTCGAAATAGCCAACCATGTGGACATAGAGGAGGAAGCAAAGGTGGAATACATCGTGGATGGAATAATAGACGACGAGAACAATAAGGCTATATTGTACGGCGCTACATCAATCAAAGAGTTGAGGAAGAGGTTAGTGATGTACGAAGAGCAGAAGAGTCGCAGAATAAAGTCGATTGTGAAGCCGGCTAAAACCCAGAAGAACGGGAAGCCCAGTCAATCTGTAGATGCAATGAAGAAAAGAAGATGCTTCATTTGCGGTAGTGAGGATCATCTAAGTGTTAAGTGTCCGGAGAGGGGAGAAGGTGTTAGGTGTTCCGAGTGCAGCGGATTTGGACATATTGCAGCGAGGTGTACGGCACGACCGAAAGAGACTTGCGTAGTGTCAAGATCCGAAAAGGGGAAGTATGTGAAGGAAGTGGCGATAGATGATTGTAGGTTTGTGGCACTAGTGGATACGGGTAGTGATCTCACGTTCATTCGATCAGACGAGTATGCGAGGTTAGGGTCACCACCCCTAGGTAAATGCACGCTTAAGTTCGACGGTGTTGGTTCCGCTGGCAATGAGACCTGGGGTGAATTCACCAAGGTAATGACGGTTGATGGGTGTAAACTGCCAATCACTTTGCACGTTGTTTCAAACAAAATATTGACGAAGCACGGCCTGTTGTTAGGCACTGATTTTCTGGATCAGGTAGAGTTACGGGTTAAACGAGGCGAAGTGACTTTCTTGCGGCTTGACGAACAGACTAACAAAGACGTGCCGGATGTGTTTAGAGTTAACGTGGTAGAACAGACCGACGAAACAGACCTAACACACGTACGGGAACCGCATTATCGTGAAGCGATTCGCGATATCGTTAGGGGGTATAGGCCGGAGAAAAAGCGGGACGTTGGGATAACGGCAAAAATCGTTTTAAAGAGTGACAAACCTGTGGTTCGAAGGCCGCGAAGATTGGCGCCTTCGGAGAAAAAAGAGGTGGACGAGTTGATGGAATTATGGACAAATGAAGGCACAATAAAACCGTCAAACTCAGAATATGCAAGTCCCATAGTTGTAGTTAGAAAGAAAGATGGTTCTATCAGAGTCTGTGTTGATTTTCGCGAGCTTAATGAACTTATTGAGTGTCCACATTTCCCATTGCCTTTAATTGATGATATTTTAGATGCATTGCAAGGTACTCAGTTTTTCACAACGTTGGATTTAAAGAATGGTTTTTTTCACGTGTGTTTAGACAAAGACAGCCGAAAATATACATCTTTCGTTACGCCATCGGGGCAATATGAATTTTTGAAGTTGCCGTTTGGTTTAAAGATTTCACCCATTGTGTTTCAGAAGTATATTTCGATGATCTTTAAGGAACTAGTAGGTAAAGGTATTGTTCTCGTGTATATGGATGACATTATTATTCTTGCAAAGAATTTAGAGGAGGCGTGGGAACGTTTGCAAATGGTCATAGAGTTAGCTGAGCAGTATGGGCTAATTATAAACTGGGGAAAATGTCGTTTTCTGCAGCAGGAAATTGAATATTTGGGGTATATAGTCTCAAAAAATACCATAAGGCCGTCTACACATAAAACTAGGGCAGTAGCAAACTTTCCCAAGCCAACATCTGTTAAAAAGGTTCAGAGTTTTTTGGGACTTACGGGGTACTTTCGAAAATTTATTAGGGGATACGCGAAGATTGCTAAGCCTTTGACGGATTTGTTGAAAAAGGAGGTAAAATTTCAGTTCGGCGATCGAGAAGTAGAGGCCTTTGAAATCTTGAAAACAGCGCTTGTCAACGAACCAGTGTTAAAGTTGTATAGAATGGGCGCGGAGACTGAGTTGCATACAGACGCGTCCGCAGAGGGTTACGGAGCAATTTTAATGCAACTAGATCTGGACGATGGAAAATTCCATCCGGTCTACTTTGCCAGCGGAAAAACAACTCCCGCCGAGGCAAAGTACACCAGTTACGAACTGGAAGTACTAGCAATTGTAAAAGCGTTGAACAAGTTTAGAATATATCTGTTAGGTATGCCGTTTACTATCGTCACGGATTGCCAAGCGTTTGCTATGACAATGAAAAAGAAAGATTTGTGTGTGCGTGTAGCCAGATGGGCCTTGTTACTAGACGAGTTTAAGTATCAGGTGTGTCATAGGCCAGGTAAAAGCACGCAGCATGTGGATGCTCTGAGTAGAAACCCCCTGCCGAGCACTATGTATGTAACGGAAAGTGAAGACGGGCTGATTGCACGGTTGAGAAGTGCACAGAACAAGGACGTTGAAGTCCGTAGGATTTTAGACGCCGCAACGTGCAATCAGGTCGATGGGTATGTAATAAGGAACAATATTTTGTATAAAGAGTGTAAGGATGATGTGTTAATAGTAGTACCGAAGGCTATGCAGGTTCAGGTAGTCAGGCAGGCGCACGAGCGTGGGCATTTTGGGGTCACCAAAACAGAAGCTATAGTCAAGAAGGACTTTTGGTTTAAGGGGCTACGTGAAAAGGTCGAGCATGTGGTATCTAACTGTCTCGATTGTATCCTAGCCGAACGAAAATTGGGCAAGCAAGAGGGATATCTAAATCCGTTAGACAAAGGTGACACACCGTTAGACACTTACCATATTGACCATGCGGGCCCTATGACAGCTACAAAGAAAAGATACGCACACATCTTTGTAGTAGTGGATGCGTTCACGAAGTTTACGTGGCTTTATCCTACTAGATCTACTGATACCGCGGATGTTATCGATCGACTGAAGAAGCAAGCGGCTGTTTTTGGGAACCCACGACGAATTATCTCTGATCGGGGAACAGCGTTCACATCCAACGCGTTCCAAGAGTATTGCGAAGAAGAAAATATAAAGCATTTATTAGTCACGACGGGGGCGCCGAGGGGGAACGGGCAGGTAGAGAGGGTAAACAGGACACTCATACCTTTACTAAGTAAACTGACTGCCCCTAAACCCGATGATTGGTATAAACATGTCGACCAAGTACAGAAACACCTGAATTTTACATTAAACAGGAGCACGGGAAAAACTCCTTTCCAGCTACTTGTCGGGGTCGAGATGCAAACTAAAGAAGACCCACAGATCCGAAAATTGGTTGAAGAAGAATGGGTGGTGGAAAATTGCTGCTACTCAAGAGGAAAATCGGAGGCACTACAACAAAAGAAGAAAAGGTGCGAAACAGTACCTAAGTGGAGAGTTGGTGGCCATAAAGAGAACGCAGTTTGGCCC